>NC_141061.1:51330131-51345131 GCF_041138505.1 Cibotium barometz | reverse complement strand
GTCTTCAGATGGAAGTACCACAATTGTGTAGAATCCCTTACTTGCTTTTGCGGCCTAGATATGATGGTATTTACCCTATAGCTCCAAGGACCATGACTACATGTATATATCGTGGGTATAACTGCAGCTCTTTATTGACAATATATATGAGTGAATCTAAGACCTTGAAGTTATAAGCAAAAATGCTATCCTAGATGATTTCGGATGCTGGTTTATATGATTTTAGAATTCTGGTTGAGAATTGATGAATTGATTTGGATTCTAATTGAAAGATGATAATTTTTGAATTCTGGTTGAAAGAAGATAAGTTGAATAAAGCCACAATGAGGATGAATGGAGAGAATCCCAGTGATGATGTTAGTAACCTGGATGCCGATTAAGACTTTCAGTAGAGATCACTACTATGATATTAGTGGATCATGTGACAGATTGTTTGGTGTTTGACTTTTGACCTAGTAGACCCAATTGAGGAATGACAAATTGAGAACCTAAATAACTGAAATTTCCGTGGGAAGTGTTCAGATGAAATTACCGATCTGATGGACCATTATTGTGTTAAGGATATGAATGAACTATTTTCTGATAATGAGTTCTATATGTTCTTCTTGTAGAAGGGACCTTTATCCCAGGATTCTGTGAGGGTTGACCAAACCTTAAGGAACCCCAAAATCAGTTGGATCTAAAGTTGGATTCGAATTATAAATAAAGTGGTCTTTTCATCTAAGTGTCTTCGTTAAATTGGAAAAAGGGACTTAACAAGAATTTTTGTATTGATAGGATCATGGATCAAGGTCGTCGTGATAGGAATATTAACCCCCAACTCAATGAAGAAGAGCTCGACCCAAATGTTTATAAAACTCTTCATAGATCTCAGCCTAGACCTTTCAAGGGTGAAGAGGAAAACTTAGGCGAGGATGTGGAGAAGTGGATCGAAGCAATGGAAGAATACTTCACTGTTTTTGAATACAATGAGAAGAGTAAAATGGCTCTTGCAAGGCTAAAGATAGTAGAAACAGCCAGAGTGGCATAGAGAAACCACTGCGAGACAAACCATCTGGATCGGAACACCCAGACATGGAATGATCTCAAGATTTACCTGAGGAAGAGATTTTGTCCTCTCGGATTTCTCGAGACTAAGATGAATGAATTCCTGGAGTTAACCCAAGGGAGCAGAACTATTGAAGAGTATCACCAAGCATTTGATTTCCTCCTCAAATACTCGCCACCGCTAGATGAAGAACAGCTGATGTGGCTAGGTTCATTTGGGGAATGAACGAACCCTTAGATACTCTAGTAAAGAATGCCAAGCCCAGTTTCCATGGCTGAAGCAGTGCGGATGGCAAAGGATTTCGCCAAGGTCTTTGTTGTCAAGGTTCCGCCGAAGCTAGCACCATCATCTTTCAAAAGATTTCTAGCTTCGAAAGGTGATTCCAACTTTCCGCCTCCTAAAAGACAACAAGGTCAAACTCAGGATATGGGGAGTTCCAGAATGGAAGAAAGGTCTTTTTGCTGGAACACAATCCCCTGGAACTCAACTTCAGAAGTTCCACCCTTGAACACAGAAGTTAAATGTGTTAACTACCAAGGATACGGACATCGCAGTATGGATTTCCCAACTCCTTTTGGATCAAGATTTTCAGGGCAGGGAAGTCAGGGACCAAGATTCCAAACTCCAGCTCCTTCCTTCCAGAGTAACCACGGTCCTTTCCGGCAAAATCATGGAAACCCTAGAGGAAGACCCTCTAACCAACCCTTAGTTTCAATGCAAAGTAATGCAAGACCTCAGCCTAAGAATTGGGGAAATCAAAGATGGAAGTTCCCAAACCAGCCATCCACTTCCAAGGCAGTAACGCTAGAAGTGATAGAAGAAGAAACAGATTATCCCCCGACTCCGAGATGAGGACATCTCGCGTTTTTTAAGTGGGGTAGGATGTAAGGTTCCTCCCTCCAACTTTTGAGATGTAAAGGTGTAAAAACCTCCCCTTCTCTCTCTTGTAATCATCCCCCCTCAGAAATGGAGAAAGATCTTGTTGTACCCAATTTTGGCTTAGAGATAGAAAATATCTAGAGAGAGGTAATTCAAAATTGAGATATTTTTGGATACACAAATTCGCCTGATACCTAAAATGAATTCCCATGAAACATGTTCAAAATGAACTTTCCAATGTGCATTAGGAATTAATTGAATATGTGTATAAGAGACCTTAGCCTTGTTGAAATTTGAGCATAATGATGAGCTATGGTGGATCAAACACTAGAATCAACATCATTAACAAAGTGATTAGCAAATAATTAATGTAGGCATGGATACTCAAAAACCAAAAACCAGCAAATTCTCATTAGGGCTATGCCTCAATTTATAGAGCAAATAGATTAATGTAGGCATGGATACTCAAAAACCGAAAACTAGCAAATTCTCATTAGGGCTATGCCTCAATTTATAGAGTTTACATCAAGCATCAAATCCCATTGATTTCTCCATGATTCGCTCCCAGAATATCTCCACCTCTTGCCTGATTCTCTCCACCTCTTCTCTTTTCCCTGAATATCTCCCAGAATAACTCCACACTTCTCATGCTACCCTTTATTCTCTCCCAGTAGATTCTTCTCACCCTTTCACAGGTTCTTTCACGATTACATCTTCTCTTTTACAGCCTCTTACCAAGGGCTTGTTCCTGCACACACCCTATTCACTTGTATTTTCAACACCTCCTCTCAAGTGAATAATCCTAGCACACCTGGACCCTATACCAAGTTTCCCTCTTACTTGATAGCCCGCGACCAGTGCCTCAAGTCCCTAAACTCCATAGTCCTTGACACTCTCTCTCTATGTGTCCAAGGCTACTATAAGTGCCCGCGCCTTGACTAAAGTGCTCACACATACATCTATCACGTGGCCTACATCATCGGTGGCTCAGAGGTGGTTTTACTTTGTTGGGGCAAGTTACATTGGGTTGTGGGGTCTCTCTCTCTCTCTCTCTCAGAAAAGATGATCCGACTCCACTTCCTTTGGAGCCTCCATGAAGTTTGCCGATGTCGTCCCTTCTCCACTAGGTTTGCTGTAGCAGTCTCTCGCCATGTGTCCTGGCTTTCCACATTTGTGGCAAGTGAAGGTCCTTCCTCCTTCTCTGCCTCTTCCTCGTCCTCGTCCTCGAGAGAATCCTCCTCAGGTGAAGAATGCTTTTTCCTCTCCTGTTGTTAAGTCGAGCCCTTTCTTCTCTTTGCCTCTGCTCTCTTGCTCTAGTAGAGCTGCTTCTATCTCTTGTAGCTTCAATTCAGGTACATTCTTTAGTGTTGCTACAATGTTTTCATAATCACCTTTGTCCACACTCTTCAGAAGTACAGCTAATGCTTCATCATCTTCTACCTTTTTGCCAATAGCCAGCTGTTGCTTAATGCTTTTATATTTGTTCAAGTGTGTGATTAAAGTTTCACTTTCCTTCATGTCCAATTTGTAGAATTGCATTAACAGATTTATCTTTGAATTTTTTGCTTGTGTACCAAATAATTTATTGAGTTCATCCCATGCATCGTTTGCCCATTGTATCCCTGTGATGTGATGAATGATTTCATCATTTAAACTGAGTGCAATAAGTCCCAATGCTTTTTCATTCCTGCTCTTCCACTCATTTTCCCCTCTCTCTGGGCATTCATCTCTCCCTTCAACTAATCCCCACAGATTTTTCCTCATGAGCAAATACATGGTTTTTGTATGCCATATGTATAAAACTGCTCCCCATTAAATTTGGCTATTTCCTGTGCTGAACTCATGGTGATGTGAAGGGAGTCTTACCTCTTGATCCACTTTCAAGATTCAAGGGCAGTGTCTACCCTTTTACAACTTAATTTGGTGTTTAATAGATGATTACAACAAATTTATCAGCATAAAATCACCAAAAATTACACTAAATCAGGGTAACCAATTTGTACGGGATGGTTGGAGTATCAAACCAACTCCGAATTGCAATCTGAAGCTATAGGGATCTGTATCAAATACCTAATGGTTAATTTGGACCCTCAATTGCACCAAAGTATAGTGATTAGCACTGATTAATCACTGATTAGCAAATTAATGCTCTGTTTTGTGTACAAAAAACAGAGTATGCAGGGAGTCCAGATCTGATGCCTTAGACTTCAAATGAGCTCAAATGCTTTCAAAGGCATCAATAGCAATGAGTCTAGTAGAGGATTAAGCCAATAAACACAAGATTTGACCAAATATTGAAAGCTTAATCTCTGTTTTACCAAAGTCACCTGCAGATTTGATGAAGAGCTTGGATCTCACTGTAGACTTGATGAAATTGAATTCTATCTTCACCAGCTTGTAGAGCATGCTTGAATACACCTTGGGCTAGGAGGAATTAGAAGCATTTGATTTGATGAAGGAGAGATCTGCAAATTACTCAGGAAATCGTCGATTTCTCCTTCCTTTGCTGGCGGTTTGCTGCACCGTTTTGATGGGCTTGAAGCCAAGGGAGTTGGCTATCATATGCTAGAAGGGTTTGCCCTAAATGTGAGTGTGCAAGGTGAGTGAGATCCTCCACTGGCTGGGGGTGAAGAGGTGAAGCGAAAAATAACTAAAATTTGGATTATTTTCTAATTATCTACTAATCTTGATTAATTAACTAATGGGCTCATAAACCTGATGGATTCTAGGCATGGCTCTGATACCATGTTGAAATTTGAGCATAATGATGAGCTATGGTGGATCAAACACTAGAATCAACATCATTAACAAAGTGATTAGCAAATAATTAAGATGTAAAGGTAATTAGCAAATAGATTAATGTAGGCATGGATACTCAAAAACCAGTAAATTCTCATTAGGGCTATGCCTCAATTTATAGAGTTTACATCAAGCATCAAATCCCATTGATTTCTCCATGATTCACTCCCAGAATATCTCCACCTCTTGCCTGATTCTCTCCACCTCTTCTCTTTTCCCTGAATATCTCCCAGAATAACTCCACACTTCCTAAATCTTCTCATGCTACCCTTTATTCTCTCCCAGTAGATTCTTCTCACCTTTTCACAGGTTCTTTCACAATTACATCTTCTCTTTTACAGCCTCTAACCAAGGGCTTGTTCCCACTCACACCCTATTCACTTGTATTTTCAACAAGCCTAAGGGTCCATATTTTTGAAAATTTTTAAATTAAGGTCCAAATAAGGTTCCAAAGGGCCAATAGGATTAATCCAAGTGTTGGGATGACAAAAATGCAAATAATAAAAGAAAATACACCAAAAATGAGTAAATGCTCACATAAGATGAAGAGTTGACTGAGTACAGGGTTTATTAGTTAAAAATTAAGGTATATTAGTTTTAAAAAAGAGATATTTTGGTAAAATGATGCATTTTTGACACCTCAATAAAGGAGAGAAAGCCACTTGAGGTAGGCACCTGTTTTTGATCATTACTTGACATTTTTAATTTAAAAAAAATCAAGATAATTCCTCTCTCCTGGTGCAAACTAGATCAAGAAGGGAGCCAAACTGATCCAAATCTTGTCCAAATTGGGCCAAACTGAAGCTAGAAGGCTCTTGAACCCATTTCGACTTGGTTAGTGGCCTCCCTCACCTATAAATAGACCCTCATTCCTTTGTATTTTTATCTTTGAGCAATACCATGCCAGTATTATCTCTAAATTTGTATATTTCTATTATCTCTCTAATTTGTCTCTTCTCTTGAGATCTTTGGAGCTTCTCTATTCTCCTTCCTATCCTGGAAATTATCCTCCGCCTCTTGGTGGCCAAGGACTTGCTTGTGGGCTTCACTTCTAGCCAAAGAATGAAGCCAAATTCAAAGGTAAACTTAATTTAATGGTTTGTTTTCACTTCTCAACCCCTCTAAAGCTTGAGAATCTTTCAAAGCAATGGTTTTTTCTTCAATTCAAGCTTTCCAAAGATTCATAATGTCTAATTAGATTAATGTTAATCTTTATGCTTAATTATAATGTTTTCTTTAAGAAAATCTATCCCTTGAAAAGATTAATAATCTTTATGGCTAGATCCTTGGTAGAAGGATGATTCTTAATGATAATCTCTTTATCTTAATCCAAACTCTAGGCTTGACAAGCTAGAGAAAGAGATTAGTGATTTTTATGATTTTTAATCTAGAAAAAAAGGATGATTAATTCTTTTAAACTTGTTTATGATATAGAAAAATCATATTAACTCATCCTAAACTGAAAGAGGGTTATGCTAACATTTTTCAAAATGAGGAATGGTTATTTTAGTTTAATCAAGAGAATTAATCATAATTATGGTTATAATTATGCTATGTATGCATAATTTAATTTTATTCTAAAAGAGGAGTTTTTATCATATTTTCATTACAAGTATTCAATTTAAAATAGAAAATTAAATATTCTCAGTAATTACAACGAAGCTATGGTAAAATCCTCAGTTCGATTAAAATGGTGAGCTTCCGGTACAGTGGATGAGGGACCAAGGAAGTGGCCTATGAGTGAAGCACTAGGTGACCTGCAAAGGAGCCTAGAGGGTGCTGACCATATGGTGCTCGGGCTTTGGGTCGTCGAAGATACCCACGCGTGCACCAGGGAAGAAAACGAGTTGGAGTTGTTTTCTGAACACGGGCATGGATCTGGTTGATTGGCCTTGGTGGTCTTACAAACAGATGAGTTCATGACCCTTTTATAGGGATCTTGTTGATTGGCCTTGGTGGTCTTACAAACGGATGAGTTCATGACCCTTTTACAGGGATCTTGTTGATTGATCTAGCTGATCTTCAACGAAGAGTCCATCTGTATTTTTATGTGATTATATTCTCGGGTACTATGAGCTAGGAACTATTAAAAAGGCCCCTGAATGAGCAAGTGGTGAGCGTTGTGGTTGCCAATGATGCCATAGGTACACCAATGAAGGAGTTATTACAAATTAGACTTCAAGCTAGATATTTTGGAGGATTATGATCAGTGATACTATAGTTTCATTAAAAGTTTGCTTTAAAGATAGCCAAATCTGTGAAAGGCAATTTCATATTGGGTGCGTAAGTGGTATGTCTGAAATGGATTTTGCATGAATCCGGCTAGGGGGCCTGGGAACTCTTTTCCCTGGTACCCGCGTCGGGATAAAACATAACCAAACAAAATTAAGGCTCTTGACTACGTTAGAATAAAATTCTCCTGGAGGAATCGCCTATGCTTTCTTGGCGAGGGAAGTTTTTCCCGGGTTTGTTGGTCTTGGGAGAACTGAGGGATTAGTCTCTTGTCCGGACATCTGTGGGGACGAGGCCCCGAGTGGGAGTCTTTGCCCTGTGCATGAAGTTGCTACTTCCGTTTTGCTAGTATCAAAGCAAATTGACTCCAAAGTTGATAAACCAAGAAGCAAGAAATGTCAAAAATAAAAGATTGAAACCATGTGTAGAAATTCATACGAATTGATATTCTGAATGAAGATTCATAAATTGGGAATTGGGTCTTCAGATGGAAGTACCGCAATTGTGTGGAATCCCTTGCTTTTGCGGCCTAGATATGATGGTATTTACCCTATAGCTCCAAGGACCATGACTATCCGTATATACCGTGGGTATAACTACAGCTCTTCACTGACAATATATACGAGTGAATCTGACCTTGAAGTTATAAGCAAAAATGCTATCCTAGATGATGATTTCGGATACTGGTTGATATGATTTTAGAATTCTGGTTGAGAATTGATGAATTGATTTGGATTCTAATTGAAATATGATAATTTTTGAATTCTGGTTGAAAGAAGATAAGTTGAATAAAGCCACAATGAGGATGAATGGACAAAATCCCAGTGATGATGTTAGTAACTTTTGACCCAGTAGACCGAATTGAGGAATGACAAATTAAGAACCTAAATAACTAAAATTTTCGTGGGAAGTGTTCAGATGAAATTAGTGGTCTGATGGACCATTATTATGTTAAGAATATGAATGACCTATTTTTTGATAATGAGTTCTGTACATTCTTATAGAAGGAATCTTTATCCGAGGACTCTGTGAGGGTTGACGAGACCTTAAGGAACTCCAGAATCAGTTGGATCTAAAGTTGGATTCGAACTATAAATAAAGTGGTCTTTTCACCTGAGCGTCTTGGTTAAATTGGAAAAACGGTCTTAACAAGAATTTTTATATTGATAGGATCATGGATCAAGGTCGTCGTGGTAGGAATGTTAACCCCCAACTTGATGAAGAAGAGCTCGACCCAAATGTTCATAAAACTCTTCATAGATCTCAGCCCCTGGACCTTTCAAGGGTGAAGAGGAAATTCATCTTTCAAAAGATTTTTAGCTCTAGAAGGTGATTCCAACTTTCCACCTCCTAAGAGACAACAAGGTCAAACTCAGGATATGGGGAGTTCCAAAATGGAAGAAAGGTCTTTTTTCCGGAACATAATTCCCTGGAATTCAACTTCAGAAGTTCCACCCTTGAACAAAGAACTTAAATGCTTTAACTGCCAAGGATATGGACATCATAGTATGGATTCCCCAACTCCTTTTGGATCAAGAATTTCAGGGCAGGGAAGTCAAGGATCAAGATTCCAGACTCCAGCTCCTTCCTTCTAGAGTAATCAGGGTCCTTTCTATCAAAATCAAGGAAACCCTAGAGGAAGACCCTCTAAGCAACCCTCAGTTTCAATGCAAAGTAATGCAAGATCTCAAAATTGGGGAAATCAAAGAGAGAAGTTCCCAAACGAGCCGTCCACTTCCAAGGCACTAACGCTGGAAGTGATAGAAGAAGAAAGAGATTATCCTCCAACTCGAGATGCGGACATCTCACGTTTTTTAAGTGAGGTAGGATGTAAAGTTCCTCCCTCCAATGTTTGAGATGTGAAGGTGTAAAAACCTCCCCTTATTTCTCTTGTAATCATCCCCCTCAGAAATGGAAAAAGATCTTGTTGTAGCCAATTTTGGCCTAGAGAGAGAAAATGTCTTGAGAGAGGTAATTCAAAATTGAGATATTTTTGGATACAAAAATTCTCCTAAGATCTAAAATGAATTCCCATGAAACAGAAGTTCAAAATGAACTTTCCAATGTGCATAAGGAATTAATTGAATATATGTATGAGAGACCTTAGCCTAAGGGTCCATATTTTCAGAAATTTTTGGATTAAGGTCCAAATACATAAGGAATTAATTGAATATGTGTATGAGAGACCTTAGCCTAAGGGTCCATATTTTCAGAAATTTTTGGATTAAGGTCCAAATAAGGTTCCAAAGGGCCAATAGGATTAATCCAAGTGTTGGGATGACAAAAATGCAAAGAATAAAAGAAAATACCCTAAAAATGAGTAAATACTCACATAAGATGAAGAGTTAACTAAGTATAGGGTTTATTAGTTAAAAATTAAGGTATATTAGTTAAAAAATGGGATATTTTGGTGAAATGATGCATTTTTGACACCTCAGTAAGAGGGAAAGCCACTTGAGGTAGGCGTCTTTTTTATCATCATTGCTTGACATTTTTAATTCAAAAAAAAATCAAGATATTTCCTCTCTTCTAGTGCACTGGATAAAAAAGAGGACCAAATTGATCCAAATCTTGTCCGAATTGGGTCAAACTGAACCTAAAAGGCTCTAGAACCCATTTGGACTTGGTTAGTGGCCTCCCTCACCTATAAATAGACCATCATTCCTTTGTATTTTCATCTTTGAGCAATACCATGCTAGTATTATCTCTAAATTAGCATATTTCTATTCTCCCTCTAATTTACCTCTTCTCTTGAGATCTTTGGAGCTTCTCTATTCTCCTTCCTCTCCTAGAAATTACCCTCCCCCTCTTGGTGGCCAAGTACTTGCTTGGGGTCTTCACTTCTAGCCAAAGAATCAAGCCAAATTCAAAGGTAAACTTAATTTAATGGTTTTTTTTCAATTCTCTCAATGATTTTCTTGTTCTCAACCCCTCTTAAGCTTGAGAAGCTTTCAAAGCAATGGTTTTTTCTTCAATTCAAGCTTTCCAAAGATTCATAATGTCTAATTAGATGATAATTAGACAAACTCTTTATAATAATCTCTTTATCTTAATCCAAACTCTAGGCTTGACAAGCTAGAGAAAGAGATTAGTTATTTTTTATGATTTTTAATCTAGAAAAAAAAGATGATTAATTCTTTTAAACTTGTTTATGATATAGAAAAATTATATTAACTCATCCTAAATTGAAAGAGGGTTATTCTAACATTTTTAGAAATGAGGAATGGTTATTTTAGTTTAATCAAGAGAATTAATCATAATTATGCTTAGAATTATGGTTATAATTATGTTATGTATGCATAATTTAATTTTAGTCTAAAAGAGGAAATTCTATCGTATTTTCATTAGAAGTATTCAATTTAAAATAGAAAATTGAATATTCTCAATAATTGCAGCAAAGCTATGGTAAATTTTTCAAAAAAAATATTAATCTTATTTTTATGCATATTTTTAATAAAACAAAAAGAGGAATTCCTATCATATTCTAGGCATAGATATTTTTATGCTAAAGAGTGATTTTTGCCTTATTTATGGAAAATACTTTTTATGCATATTTATTTAATTAGAGAAAAGAGAGATTTTTTATATATTTATTTAAAAGAGGAATTCCCATGATATTCTAGATTCAAACATTTAAATGTTATAAGAGGATTTTTTTGCATATTTCAAAATATGAGTATTCTTATTTATTTATCAAAAGCGAAATTCTGAGTATTATCATTTTCTTAGAAAATATGGGAATGAATTTATGTGATAAATTTTATGCAAAAAAGGAGTTTTGAGAATTTTTCAATTGACATAAAAATAAAGAAGGTTATGCACTTTTTTTTAAAGAATCATTCAATTTACGAGAAATATGGAAATGATTCATTCAAATTAGTGTTTATACTGAAAGAAGAAATATGGGTATAATTGATTTTGTAAATCCCATGAATCTTTTATTCAAAAAAGAAGAATATTGAGTATATCTTATTTTGAGAAAGAATGTGAAAATATTCATCGAGAAAACTTGGATAATTCTTAATCAGAAAAGGAATTTTAAATACTTTTGACCTCTGGAAATTGGAATTATATGTCTAGATTCTTAGAAGATAGAATCTTGGAGTAGGAAAAGGACTTCCTAGAAAAAGACCAGAATGAATGAAAGTATGACTAATTTATTCCTAGTTTCCCTGAAAAAGGAATTTGGAATCCTTGATCAAGGATCCAAAAAGTGAACAAAAATTTAGATTTAATGGAAATTTAGATTTAAACATGGGATGTCCATCTATAGAATCCAATTCATCGATCAAAAGTGTTCATTAATGAAGCTTAAGGAATGAAAACACAATACGTAAATGCTCTTCTTGAGTTTTTACTATAAATTTCTGATAAAATTTATTTTTCCTTTTTAAGCCTTCAACAACACTCTGATACTTAGATTTAATGGAATCGAGAAAAAGTTACCTTTAACTAAGCCAAGTAATTGGCAGAGACCTAGAAAAGTTCTGTCAGTATCAAAAATAGAGTAACCATACTCTCAAAGTGATGTAAATAACTTTGAATGAATGAGATTTGATGTGAATGGATCTGAATGAATGAGATGTGATGTGAATGGATCTGAATGGATGTGATGTGAATGGATCTGAATGGATGTGATGTGAATGGATCTGAATGGATGTGATGTGATGTGAATGGATGTGATGTGATGTAATGTGGATCTGGATGTAAATGGATGCGATGTGAATGGATGCGAATGGATGTGATGAGATGTAAATGGATGTAAATGGATGTGAATGGATGTAAATGCGATGTGAATGGATGTAAATGGATGCGAATGGATGTGAATGGATGTGATGAGATGTGATGTGGATCTGGATGGATGTAAATGGATGTGATGTGATGTAAATGGATGGGATGTGATGAGATGTGATGTGGATCTGGATGGATGTAAATGGATGTGATGTGATGTAAATGGATGGGATGTGATGAGATGTGATGTGGATCTGGATGGATGTGATGTGATGTGAATGGATGTGATGAGATGTGATGTGGATCTGGATGGATGTAAATGGATGTGATGTGGATCTGGATGGATGTGATGTGATGTAAATGGACAAAATGTGATGAGATGTGATGTGGGATGTAAATGGATGTGATGTGATGTAAATTGATGGGATGTGATGAGATGTGGATCTGAATGGATGTGATGTGATGTAAATGGAAGTGATGTGATGTGGATCTAAATGGATGTAAATGGATATGATGTGATGTGATGTGGATCTGGATGGATGTAAATGGATGTGATGTGATGTGAATAGATGTGAATGGATGAGAATGGATGAGAATGGATATGAATGTGATGTGAATGGATGAGAATGGATGAGAATGGATATGAATGGATGAGAATGGATGTGTTATGATCTGAATGGATGTGAATGATCTGAATGGATGTGAATGAATGGGAATGGATGTGAGTGGATATAGGATGTGTTATGATCTGAATGGATGTGAATGAATGGGAATGGATGCGAGTGGATATAGGATGTGTTATGATTTGAATGGATACGAGTGGATATAGGATGTGTTATGATCTGAATGGATGTGAATGAATGGGAATGGATGCGAGTGGATATAGGATGTGTTATGATTTGAATGGATGTGAATGAATGGGAATGGATACGAGTGGATGTGAATGGATATAGGATGATGTGAATAGATATGAATGGATGTGGAATGATGCGATGTGAATGAATGATGATGGGAATGGATGTGAGTGGATGTGAATGGATGTGAATGGATATAGGATGATGTGAATAGATATGAATGGATGTGGAATGATACGATGTGAATTAATGTAGAAGCATGTCTTGACCAGCCTCGGTTCGATTAAAATGGTAAGCTTCTGGTACAGTGGATGAGGGACCAAGGAAGCAGCCTATGAGTGAAGCGCTAGGTGACCTGCGAGAAGGAGCATAGAGGGTGCTGACCATATGGTGCTCGGGCTCTGGGTCGTTCGAAGGATACCCATGCATGCGTTGGGAAAGAAAATGAGTTGGAGTTGTTTTCTGAACACGGGCATGCACCTGGTTGATTGGCCTTGCTGGTCTTCAACGGCGGATGAGTTCATGACCCTTTTACATGGATCTTGTTGATTGATCTAGCTGATCTTCAACGGAGAGTCCATCTGGATTTTTATGTGATTATATTCCCAGATACTATGAGCTAGGAACTATTGAAAAAGCCCCTGAATGAGCAGGTGGTGAGCGTTATGGTTACCAATGATGCCATAGGTACATCGATGAAGGAATGATTGAAAATTGGACTTCAAGCTAGATATTTTGGAGGATTATGATCAGTGATACTATGGTTTCATTGCTTTAAAGATAGTCGAATCTATGAAAGGCAATTTCATATTGGGTGCGTAAGTGGTATGTCTGAAATCTATTTTGCATGAATCCGGCTAGGGGGCCTGGGAACTCTTTTCCCTGGTACTCGGGACAAAACATAACTAAATTTTCATAATGGATCCTATCAATACAGTGGTTGGGCGGTTGGTTAACCCATGGGACTAGATGGGGACTGATGGATTCCTAAAATAAAATTCAATTATGTTTAAGTTACGATAGTTGAAGTAAATCACGGATAATCCTTGTTCTATGGAAAAGAATCAACGGCTGTGCCTCTTGACGGGGAAAAAAGCGTTGGTCTCTATGATCCAAGTGCAAGTTCCTCCCTTGATCCGGCCATGTGACCTGCAAGTTCGGTCGGAATGAAAAAGGGTAAATTAAGGTTCTTGACTACGTTAGAATAAAATTCTCCTGGAGGAATCGCCTATGCTTTCTGGGCGAGGGAAGTTTTTTTTGGGTTCGGAGAACCAAGGGATTAGTCTCTTGTTTCGGACATCCGTGTGGGCGAGGAGTCTATGCCATGTGCATGAAGTTGCTACTTCCACTGCTAGCACCCCTTCAATGCGCAGAGGGGGCAGGGATCTTTCATGTTTGGTATAATTTAAAAAGCATTAATCAATCGCATCAAACACAATCGCAGACTATGAAACAAAGACGTAAAAGTTATCTTGCATTGATAATTGCAAAAATGTTACATTTGTACTTCACGGCTACTCCTAGGTGTGCTGGGATCTCCATGCTAGCCCATGAGGGCTCCCCCAATGCCCTGTTGTCGTCCGACTCAGTCCTCTCCAAATGGGACAAATTGGAGTCATTGCTTTGCGTTTTGTCTTGTTGTCAGTGTCATCATAATCGACAAGCACCCTCCTTTGCTTTTTACTGTTGGAGGCGTTAAATTCCTCCACGATGTCCTTGGCAGTTGCTTCCCTCCTCCTTATGTCCTCTTCTGTGAGTTTCTTCACAGTCTACTTAGTGTTGTGCACCATGGCCTCGAATGTATGAAAGTCTTAAAGAGGATGTAAGCTCGAATGTATGAAATGGCCAAAAGAGGGAAATCTCCTTTTATAGAGCTCAAAAATACATCAACATATAGTCTCTAGTTCATCGATCAAACTTCAAGTCCCATCGACACCCCCTCTCTCTCTCTCTCTCTCTCTCTCTCTCTCTCTCTCTCTCTCTCTCTCTCTCTCTCTCTCCATGTGAGCATGGAAATCAACTTCTTACTCAATTACCATAAAAAAAGATTTTTTCAAATTAAAAAATCAAACAATTTGTACTACTCTCTGAGTAAAAAATCAAAATATTGTACTAGTTTGTGTGTGTAAACACACAAACATGTTTATAGAGGATTTGAACTCGAGATCTTTTATCTCACCATTGGAAACATCTTACCACTACACTATACCTTCAAGCAACAAAACCATTTGGTTTCAAGCCATTATATTCTATGTTTTCCACCCCTAGTTTACTTGGTGTAGTTTACTTGGCCTAGTTTACTTGGTGTAGTTTACTTGGCCTAGTTTACTTTATCCGCCGACGGCCCAAAAAAGACGTCGCAATTTTGATCAATGCCACCTGACAAGGGTCTTAAGACCCAGTGGGAGATAGTGTTGAGGGTTTTCTTATTTGTGTGTAGTGGTCTATACATGTGTA
>NC_141061.1:51247631-51322631 GCF_041138505.1 Cibotium barometz | reverse complement strand
ACCATTGCATGGACAACCGCCTTTGTTATTTGGGGATGTAAAGAAATGCTTGTAAATATATTAGAGGAGAAGCCGCAAGGCATTATCCACAAGGCAAAGGGAAGAGTTTTGATGCTGTGTGTACGAGGTGCATTGCGATTCGCAGTCTTCAACAAAGGCCATTTGCAAGCTTGGTTTACTTGTTTGTGAGTGGTTTGTCCATTTATTTTGCATGCGCTACTTCTCAGTTCATTGATCAAACTTCACCCCCCTCTTTCTCTCTTTGTGTGTGTGTGTGTGTGTGTGTCCATGTGAGCGTTTAAATTAGCCAACATTCTCCCTACTCAATTACCATAAAAAAAGGTTTTTTCAAATAAAAAATCTAACAAATTATACTACTCTCTGAGTAAAAATTCAAAAGATTGTACTACTTCGTGTGTGTAAACAAGCAAACATATTTATAGAGGTTCTTTCATGTCGTGGTATCAAAAGTGTTGGCTACTTTGTGTGCATTGTGGATGCCAGTGTTTTGAAGGTTGTGTGCTTAGATGGGTTTGCTTGTTTGTTTGTAGCGGTATGTACATGTGTAGTGGTGTGGTTTGTGTGTGTGTGTGTGTGAGAGAGAGAGAATTTAACTCGAAGGAAAAACCTACAAGCTTGTCATATCTTTTTCGAATGTTATTCACAATGTGGTGTATTAGATTTTGTTAAATCACTATTTATTTGGAGCGGCTTGTACATGTATGGTTTTGTATATATTCAAGCCATACACAATGCCCGCTCACACACCTACACGTGCATTTGACCAATAGGGTATGGAGAGTGTTAATTCCTAGTGTGACAAATCTATTATATTAAGCACAGGTTTTCCCCCTTGCCACATGTCACTCTCTCTAGCATCTCCTCTCTTCATCCTCTAGCCACGTGGCAACAACGTACAAAGTGGCAGACTATGCATGGGTGGGGGTAGCGCCGCAACAACGCATGGGTGGGGGCAGTGCTGCAACAATGCACGAGTGTAAAACTAGTGTACCATTGATTACAAGATTATTCTAAAAAATTGTATGTAAGTGTTTAGGATACAAATATTTGGTTAGGTGAATCTACTTACTATTTTTGTGTTCTTCATCAAATAGCTGATGTTAAAAGCATTACATGCTTGGTTGTTTTCCAAATGTAATTTTTAAAGGGGATAGGTTCAAAACAAGACATTTTATGTTACATGTTTATTTGTTTTCCAAATTTAATTTTTAAAGAATGGGAATGGGTTGAAAACAAGACATATTAACAATGCTAAGTAAAATTTAGGTAATTATTCTTGACATTGGGAACTAGTTAAGAATAAGTGTGTAAAAACCATCTACATTTAATAGCTTGTTTACTTTGGTCATGCAAAAGGACCCAATGCCACTCAATCATATTCAAGGGTCAAATGGTTTTTAATTGATATAGGAGAATAGTGTGTGTGTGTGTGTGTGTGTGAGAGAGAGAGAGAGAGAGAGAGAGAGAGAGAGAGAGAGAGAGAGAGAGAGAGAGAGAGATTGAAGACTTACAAATTTCTTTGGTTAGAATTGTAAAATTAAATAATAACTTTGAAGAAGAATTCAAGATTGTTAAATAGGCAGTCCTAGGTGTGTAAGAAATACAAATGTAAACAAATATATCACCAAAAAATATATAGTCGTGTTTTATATTTTAAATAGATAACTTCAATTAAAAATCACATAAACAACCTTTCCCAAGCTGAGAAAAGCCTTGACTTAAGAAGTTTAGCTAGGGGGTGTGGACACCTAGGGAGATCTGTGGGGGCGTGGCTCACATCCCTCCTCACTTCACTTAAGGGGTGGAAAAAAAGGGAAGGCATTTGCAATTAAAAAATAGAAAAAGTACAAGTTTACACACTCACACCCTGCCTTCCAAGCACTTCTGAATCTGCTACAAGGCTGTTTTGCATTTCCTTGTGATCTAATTTCCACTCCCTTAACAACACCAAGCACTCGATGTCAGCACTAACAATGGGTGAAAAGCAATTGATTAGTTGGGGATTCGTCCACTAACAATGGGTGAAGAAGAAGGTGATAGGTTGGGGATCAGCCACCCACCATGGCATGGACAACCTCCTTTGTTAGTAAATAATAGGAGATTGCCACAATTTCGATGAGTGTGTAACAATGTGAACACACTATAAAATGTAGGTCCGGCATTCGGAGGCCAAGTGAATAAATAAAGGCGTTTGTATAAAAAATATAAGGCTATGCAGAGAACCTTCCTTGCAATTGCTTATGAGCTTGTTGTCTTCTGTATAGCTTAGGTAGTGTCGGAGGCGGTGGAAGCGTGGGCGGCGTGGGCGGCGTGGGCGGGCGGGCCGCGGAGAGGACGCGGGAAACTGCCGTCCTCTGATCGTATTTGAACAGGAGCTCGCTCTGTCATCGTAGCTGATGCTAGTTTGAAAGAATTTCCCGCTCACTGTCCTCGTGGTAAGGGGAGGAGCATCGAACCTGCATTGCAAATCAGCAGCGCACCAGGCTATGTGCAACAACTCTGTAAGTTCTACAAAATTTGTTTTCTATAAAATTTGTCAGAGACTCCTTCAGCTTAGATAATGTAGCTTCCTTTTCCATTTCATGACTTGAGTGCACATGCATCATCAACTGCAAGCACATAATCCATCACAAGTGTGACCCATGCATGCCATAAGCACCGGTGTCTATCCACTGGGAACGGCTTGAGTTTAGGAAACAGAAATGCATGGTGTCCATTCACTGCTGGGAACGGCTTGACAAACGGCGAGTCTTTCAGGTAAAATGCAAAATTAAATAAGAGACCGCAAGTCCTTATAAAACACTAAATAGTATACATGAAAGGTAGAATTGTAAAATAAGGGAAAAAGTTCAGAGAAACATAGGAGTGACGTGAGGTGGATCATAAATCGCTTGATTTTTGATGTGTCTCATGCCCGTACCTTCAAAAAAATACATGTTAACCCCTCTTGTCAAATTTGATGGACAAGGGTACCGTCAAAAAATACATTTAAACTGTGAAGAACTTGCAGTTTTCCATCCTTTCCTGCAAATTTGACGGACAAGGGTGCCCGCCCTGTGAAGGAGTTTTCCATCCTGGACAAGGGTGCCGGCCGATCCCCTGTAACTCTGGTGTGTGAAGCACAGGTCGGCCTGATGCTATCCCCTGGAATTCCAGAAATGGAGAAAGCGGAGACACTTGCACATATCTCTCTCCAAAGCCAGCTGCTCATCGTGGAAGAATGCTAAAGCTTCGAAATGAAGCAGACGGAATTACAAAAGTAACTTTCCCCAAAACCTAATTATGCTCTGGTTGACCCCTAATTAGGCAGACAACACACGGGATGTTGGTAAAAGAAATTTAACAGGAACCCTAGGCTGCGATACCACAAGTGACATGAATGTGCTAACAGAGAAAGATGAAGAATTGCACAGACACAATCATACACAAGAAATCTACTCTAATTTTGTACTAACTCCGAGAACCCAAGCTCAAACATACAATAGGTAAAGAGTACAAATGGATGTCTGGAAGTTACAAGAGATCAATGGTCATATAGAAGAAGCCCAAATTGGCGCAAGGCTGGATGTCTTCTGCAGATATCCTCCTTCAAATGCTTGCGTAGGCTTTCTCTGGTTGCGTGACTGCTGAAGGACTGATGATCAAATGAGAAGGAGAGGGGGCCTATTTGTAGGTTCTTTTTGCTGGTTAGCCTACTCGACCAGCCCCACGACTGCTCCAGGGCTGTCTGACCTGCCCCCGACCTGCTCTATACTCCGTCCGCTGTTGTTAGAAGTCATCTCCTGCCTTTATCAGACACCAGGTTCTTTTTGCTGGTTAGCCTACTCGACCAGCCCCACGACTGCTCCAGGGCTGTCTGACCTGCCCCCGACCTGCTCTATACTCCGTCCGCTGTTGTTAGAAGTCATCTCCTGCCTTTATCAGACACCAGGTTCTTTTTGCTGGTTAGCCTACTCGACCAGCCCCACGACTGCTCCAGGGCTGTCTGACCTGCCCCCGACCTGCTCTATACTCCGTCCGCTGTTGTTAGAAGTCATCTCCTGCCTTTATCAGACACCAGGGCCTCTGTTGTGGGTGTGCCCGCCCTTTGTAGGTGTTTTATCATTTTTCCTCACTCCATGTATTTTTTCCCCATTTTCCCTATTATTCGAGGGTATGGGAGGCAGTATTGGACCAGTCGGCTATACTAGATGCTGGCCGACCGGTCACAGGCAATCCCAGATTCTCTCTGCTGCTGGCCGACTCCACACGTGTGAGGGCCGACCCTGAGAAGCTGGCCGACTGGTTATATGCACTGGCCCCATGGCTCCCCACTCATGGTATCATCTTTTCATTGTGGGATCTTGTGTGTAGAGAAGAGTTACACACCTATCTCTCTCCTTGTCTTGTGCTGTCTATTTTCTGCGCTCTACTTGCTCTTGTGGTCTCAGATTTTGTTATCATCTCCGCTGCGTATTTTGACATGGTATCAGAGCCCTAGGCTCTTGAAAGATCTTGGGAGTTTTCTGAGCAAGAGGGGGATTGTTACGTTGCTGATTGGTGGACTGTTAGGGACTGTTAGGGAAGGAAGTAGCTTTTGGAAGGTGGGCTAAGTTGCTGGACAGCCACTTGCAGGTTTAAAGTTTTTTTTTTCCCACCCACCCACCCTTTTTGGTTACATCCCCGCGATGGCAGATTTGTTAGAGATGGCTGAGAAGCATGTGAAGATCCCAACTCTCCCCACGTTCCCAGTGGACCGTTAGTTGGACGGGAATAATTACGGCATCTGGAAGGTGATGATGGAGTCTGTGCTGGAGTCATATGACCTTGCTGATTTCATCGTTATCGGGGTTCCACGGCCGGAAGCAGAGGAAGGGGAGTTACTGTCAACAATGAAGAAGGAGTGCGAGGCACAGGCACATATGTGGGATCGTGTCAACGCCAGGGTCTGATCATTTATCTTCCTCAACTGCACACCACAAGTAATCAATCACGTCAAGCATATGACGTTGACTAGAGGCATATGGCAGCACTTGGCTTCTCTTTATAACAGGGTATCGCCCATGAAGAGGATTTCCTTGGAAGTGCAGATGCGGGTTATGAACCCTGCAAAGTCGTCGACAATGCGGGAGCACATTAACAAACTGCAGGCCTTTCAGCAGGAAGTCCTCCAGGCTGGGAAGGAGATATCATCAGAAGATATGGCCATTATTACTTTGCTGTCCCACTTGCTTGCTCAGTATTCCGCTTTCTACTCCTCTTTGATTACTAGTGGCAGGCTCAGCACCATTACCTAGGAGGAGCTTGTGCCCATGGTCTTGGACCAGGAGGAATGTTTCACGAACCCTCCTCATAGCGGAGGTTCGGAGGCCTTAACTGGCCAAAGGCTGAAAGGCCGGAATAACAACAAGAGCAAAGGGAAGGCTTCACCGGAGAAGTCTTCTGAGAAGAAGCTTGAAGCAGATCGAGAGAAACTGAAGGCCGAGTGGTCCTGCAATGATTGTGGCGAGAAAGGCCACTACTAGAGGAAGTGTCCTAAGCGGACTGGGAAGAGTGCGGATTCTTCAGCCTCAGCTGCAAAGACTCCTGTATTTGTGCACTTAGAGATGATGGACTCCGATGCTTCATCGTCTTCGAGCGAGGAGGCAGTTGGCTTCACCGCAAAGGATACCCGAGAATGGATTCTTGATAGTGGTGCTTCCAGGCGCATGACTCCGTCGTGAGACTTCTTTCTGGATCTGAAACGACAATCGGGTCGCATTTTCATTGGCGACAACTCCACCATTCCGATACACAGTGAGGGCCGGATGGAGATTATTCCCGACGGCAAGGGGGGCAAGCATGCCTCCCGTGTTCTTTACGTCCCTGCTCTTGGATTTCATCTACTGTCAGTGCATGAAGTATGCAAGCCAGCATCTGCACGTAGCTTGACGCCCACCTGACGCCCGCCTGGCTGCCCGCCTGGTTGCAGAGAATCTCTTGTCTGACGCCCGCTTGGCTGCCCGACTGGCTGCAGAGAGCCTCCCACCTAGCTGTAGCTCGTCTGGTTAGCCTACTCGACCAGCCCCACGACTGCTCCAGGGCTGTCTGTCCTGCCCCCGACCTGCTCTATACTCCATCCGCTGTTGTTAGAAGTCATCTCCTGCCTTTATCAGACACCAGGGCCTCTGTTGTGGGTGTGCCCGCCCTTTGTAGGTGTTTTATCATTTTTCCTCACTCCATGTATTTTTTCCCCATTTTCCCTATTTTTCGAGGGTATGGGAGGCAGTATTGGACTTGTCGGCTATACCAGATGCTGGCCGACCGGTCACAGGCAATCCCAAATTCTCTCTGCTGCTGGCCGACTCCACACGTGTGAGGGCCGACCCTGAGAAGCTGGCCGACTGGTGATATTCACTGGTCGTGGGCATTTTTTGTCCTGTCAGCTGTCCCTACTGTGCAGGCTGACTGCATAGATGGGGCCATATAAAATGGCCCCATGGCTCCCCACTCATGGTATCATCTTTTCATTGTGGGATCTTGTTACACACCTATCTCTCTCCTTCTCTTGTGCTGTCTATTTTCTGCGCTCTACTTGCTCTTGTGGTCTCAGATTTTGTTATCATCTCCGCTGCGTATTTTGACATGGTATCAGAGCCCTAGGCTCTTGAAAGATCTTGGGAGTTTTCTGAGCAAGAGGGGGATTGTTACGTTGCTGATTGGTGGACAGTTAGGGACTGTTAGGGAAGGAAGTAGCTTTTGGAAGGTGGGCTAAGTTGCTGGACAGCCACTTGCAGGTTTAAAGTTTTTTTTTTCCCCACCGACCCACCCTTTTCAGTTACATCCCCGCGATGGCAGATTTGTTAGAGATGGCTGAAAAGCATGTGAAGATCCCAACTCTCCCCACGTTCCCAGTGGACCGTTAGTTGGACGGGAACAATTACGGCATCTGGAAGGTGATGATGGAGTCTGTGCTGGAGTCATATGACCTTGCTGATTTCATCGTTATCGGGGTTCCACGGCCGGAAGCAGAGGAAGGGGAGTTACTATCAACAATGAAGAAGGACTGCGAGGCACAGGCACAGATGTGGGATCGTGTCAACGCCAGGGTTCGATCATTTATCTTCCTCAACTGCACACCACAAGTAATCAATCACGTCAAGCATATGACGTTGACCAGAGGCATATGGCAGCACTTGGCTTCTCTTTATAACAGGGTATCGCCCATGAAGAGGATTTCCTTGGAAGTGCAGATGCGGGTTATGAACCCTGCAAAGTCGTCGACGATGCGGGAGCACATTAACAAACTGTAGGCCTTTCAGCAGGAAGTCCTCCAGGCTGGGAAGGAGATATCATCAGAAGATATGGCCATTATTACTTTGCTGTCCCACTTGCTTGCTCAGTATTCCGCTTTCTACTCCTCTTTGATTACTAGTGGCAGGCTCAGCACCATTACCTAGGAGGAGCTTGTGCCCATGGTCTTGGACCAGGAGGAATGTTTCACGAACCCTCCTCATAGCGGAGGTTCGGAGGCCTTAACTGGCCAAAGACCGAAAGGCCGGAATAACAACAAGAGCAAAGGGAAGGTTTCACCGGAGAAGTCTTCTGAGAAGAAGCCTGAAACAGATCGAGAGAAACTGAAGGCCGAGTGGTCCTGCAATGATTGTGGTGAGAAAGGCCACTACTAGAGGAAGTGTCCTAAGCGGACTGGGAAGAGTGCTGATTCTTCAGCCTCAGCTGCAAAGACTCCTGTATTTGTGCACTTAGAGATGATGGACTCCGATGCTTCATCGGCTTCGAGCGAGGAGGCAGTTGGCTTCACCGCAAAGGATACCCGAGAATGGATTCTTGATAGTGGTGCTTCCAGGCGCATGACTCCGTCGTGAGACTTCTTTCTGGATCTGAAACGACAATCAGGTCGCATTTTCATTGGCGACAACTCCACCATTCCGATACACAGTGAGGGCCGGATGGAGATTATTCCCGACGGCAAGGGGGGCAAGCATGCCTCCCGTGTTCTTTACGTCCGTGCTCTTGGTTTTCATCTACTGTCAGTGCATGAAGTATGCAAGCCAGCATCTGCACGTAGCTTGACGCCCACCTGACGCCCGCCTGGTTGCAGAGAATCTCGTCTGACGCCCGCTTGGCTGCCCGACTGGCTGCAGAGAGCCTCCCACCTAGCTGTAGCTCGTCTGGCACCCTTTGCTGGCTGTAGCCCATACGCACAGCAGCGCCCGCTTGTACCACACGACGGCGACCTGCTCCAGAATCTGCCACCCTTCGCCCTTTAAAACCATGCGATTCGCTTTTTCTCCAAAAAGCCAAAAGCAAGTAGCAAAAATGCATGCTTATAGATATAATAATATTTTTAAGTCATCTAAGGTTTTAAAACCTTATAAACTCAAAACTCCCTTTTGTCCCCTTTCACACTTGGGCTGGTCACACACATGGGTTTCCTTTTCATATCCAAAGTGATGCCGTTCACACTGTCCATCCCATTTCGGTGCCCACGTGCTTGTTGTCCAGAGAAAAATACAGGGTCGTAACACCAGCCATTGTACTTTTTGTACAGGTTGTGGTGTCACATGTTCACATGTGCAAGCTCCATTTTCAGCATTTGTGGATATTTTGTCTAGCTTTTATGTTTTATGCGAAGTGATGATGGATATGTGTTAAGGCTGTGGCCATGTTTAAATGTTTTAATATGCATTGATGGTATCAACAAGTGTGTCAAAGGCCCTAGTCCCTTGGGCACCCACCGCGAGTTACACATTATGTGCTTGTGTTGGTGCAAATGGCATGCATGCGTCATGTGTGTCATGGAAAATGTGCTTGTAGTTTGTGCATATGGCATAGATGAGATAATGGGTTACATGTGTTATGAGTTGTGTGCTTGTAGTTGGTGCTGATGACATTTATGTGTCACCGATTATGTCCTTGTAGTTGGTGCACATGTCATCATATATGACAGGAAGGAAAAGTTACTTACTGTTGATCTTGTCCATCACATGCAGGCAACTTCTTGCATGGTAGGCAAAGCATCCCAAGGCTCATTATTAAGCTTCTTCATCGTCTTTGTACGGCCTTGTTGGCTAGTTACATGCATCAGACATCTGTGTCTGCCATTGTGCTTCCCTTACAGAAAATTCTCTTGGACTAAGCGCCCGGTGCAATGTCGTTTTCCCTTTCGGATGAACAATTTTCGTCCGCCCGCAGGGATTTCTTATCTGGGCGGAGCTCCTTCCAAGAAGCTTCTGCAAGGAGCATCTTGCCAGATTATGAAAGTGCTGAAGAAGATGTATTTGACATTCCTCACAAGTATCCTACCACAGAGAATCTGCAGCGATGGAAGAAGGTTACCCTTGCACTTAATGCGGCCCGTCGGTTCCGATATACAACAGACCTTGATGAAAATAGAAGACTTGAAAGGGTGAGGAAGCTAAGAGCCAGTGCACATGCTGTGATAGCCATTAATCGGTTTCTGCAAGCTGCTTCAGAATCAAAACAGTTTGCTCCCGGTGACTTCAAGTTGAAGAGTGAGAAGCTGGTGAAATTGATGCAAGATCGCCAATCAGAGTCTCTGCACGAGCTTGGTGGAGTCAAAGGGGTTGGAGGCCTTCTTGCAACTAATCTGGATAAGGGTATACCTGATGACTTGCAGCAAATAGAGAAGCGCAAACGTGCTTTTGGATCCAACACATACCCTCAGAAGCCTCCAAGAGGCTATCTCAATTTCCTTCGGGATGCCTGCAAAGACCTTACACTTAATATCTTGATTGTATGTGCAGTGTTGTCTCTAGCTTTGGGTATCAAGAGCCATGGCATTCAAGAAGGTTGGTATGATGGTGTGAGCATTGCAGTTGCTGTAATCCTTGTTATTCTGGTCACATCCATTAGCGATTACAGGCAGTCTCTTCAATTCTTAGCTTTGAGTGAGAAAAAAAGAAATATACAAGTTCAGGTGATCAGAGGAGGAAGGAGGCAGGAGATATCTATTTTTGAAGTTGTCGCTGGCGACATTGTGTCACTTAACATCGGGGACCAAGTGCCTGCAGACGGCCTGTTTGTGGATGGGCATTCTTTATGTCTAGATGAGTCCAGCATGACTGGAGAGAGCGAGCCAGTTCAGGTACACAAGAGAATGCCTTATCTTCTGTCAGGTTCCAAGGTTCAGGATGGGCACGGCTTGATGCTTGTAATTGGGGTTGGAATGCTAACCGAATGGGGTCAACTGATGGCAGCAGTCGGTGAGGACATTGGAGAGGAGACTCCTTTGCAGGTGAGGCTGAATGGTGTGGCAACGTTTATCGGCTCTGTAGGCACGTCTGTGGCTGTGTTGGTGTTTGTGATTCTGTTCATCTTCTACTTTGTTGGGCACACAGAGGGTTCAAACAATTCGGGCAAATTCAAAGCCGGACAAACCTCGGCAACTGATGTTGGAAACAGTGTGGTGGACATTTTTGTAGTTGCAGTCACAATAGTTGTGGTGGCAGTGCCTGAAGGTCTCCCTTTAGCTGTCACATTGGCATTGGCCTATGCCATGAAGAAGATGATAGTGGACAAGGCCCTTGTTCGAAGACTGTCCGCATGTGAAACCATGGGCAGCGCCACGACAATTTGCAGTGATAAGACCGGCACACTTACACTAAATCAGATGAATGTGATGAAAGTATGGGCGGCAGGTGAGTTAAGAGACCCTGTTGCAGGGCTGCAGAGTCTGCATGAAGACTTTCTCAATCTGCTGCTGGAGGGCATTGCGCAGAATAACAATGGCAGTGTTTTTGTTCCTGCAGAAGGCGGAGAGCCGGAGGTAACGGGATCTCCCACAGAAAAGGCAGTGCTACTATGGGGGCTTAAACTTGGCATGGACTTCGAGTCTGTGAGGCTACAATCTACTGTTCTCCAAGTTGAGACATTCAATTCCATCAAGAAGCGAGCGGGTGTGGCCGTGAAGGTTTCAGAAACTGGGAGGGTACATGCACACTGGAAAGGAGCAGCAGAGATGATATTGCATGATTGCGATAAGTTGTTGTGTTTAGATAACACTACACATCCTATGACTCTGGATGAAAGGAATCATCTCATGCATGTGATTGAGGGAATGGCTGCTGAAAGCTTGCGGTGCATAGCATTCGGCTATCAGGAGGTGGATTCCAGAGAGGTGCCCACTGGAGAGCAGGTAGAAAATTGGAATGTTCCGGAAAGTTCACTAACTCTGCTTGCAATCATTGGAATCAAAGATCCTTGCAGGCCTGAGGTTCATGATGCTGTACGGCAATGCCAAGCGGCTGGTATAAGGGTACGGATGGTCACGGGGGACAATATCCTGACAGCGAAAGCAATTGCAGCGGAGTGTGGTATTCTACAGGAAGGAATAGCCATTGAAGGGGCCACATTCCGGAACTACACTCCTGAGATGAGAAGGCAGGAATCACCAAAGATAGTGGTAATGGCGCGATCGTCGCCATCTGATAAGCTACTACTGGTACGCACACTGCGAGAGCTCGGTGAGGTGGTTGCAGTAACAGGTGACGGCACCAACGATGCACCTGCGCTTCGTGAAGCTGATATAGGTTTAGCTATGGGCATCGAGAGGGCACGGAGGTTGCAAAGGAGAATTCTGATATAATCATTCTGGATGACAATTTCGCATCGGTTGTTAAGGTGGTAAGATGGGGCCGCTCTGTGTACCTCAACATTCAAAAGTTTATACAGTTTCAGCTGACTGTGAATGTAGCAGCTCTCACCATCAACTTTGTGGCCGCTGTCTCGTCGGGTGCTGTACCTTTGACTGCGGTTCAGCTGCTATGGGTAAACCTTATCATGGATACACTTGGAGCACTTGCTCTGGCTACAGAGCCCCCCACAGATGAGCTTCTGTATAAACCACCTGTGGGCCGGAAAGAGCCTCTGATCACTAATGTTATGTGGAGGAACATCTTCTCTCAGGCCTTTTATCAAATTATAGTGCTTCTTGTGTTGCAGTTCAGAGGCAAGAGCCTGATGAGGTTGAGTGGTCCGGGTGCTGCTAACATCAATACAACTGTCATCTTTAATGCATTTGTGCTGTGCCAATTGTTCAATGAAGTGAATGCAAGGAAGCTAGAGCAATGCAATGTCTTTCAAGGGCTCTTTAGGAACCACCTGTTTCTTGGGATTCTTGGGTTTAGCTTAGTTTTTCAAGTGATTATAGTTGAGTTTCTAAATAAGTTTGCTTCAACAGTCAAGTTAGAGTGGAAGTATTGGGTGATAAGCATAGTGATTGGTTTTTTAAGCTGGCCTATTGCCTTTGTCGTTAAGCACATCCCTGTGCCTAGAAAGCCTCTATTGAGAATAAAGCTATGGCCTTTCCGGAGAAAAGTTCCTAGGAGAGAGAGGCATGCTGGTGACGAGGATCATTTTCACACCCAAGTTGAGGAGTAAAAGGTTGCCTGCCCACTCCAACCTTGCAGTAAGAAAAGGAAAGCATTGCTAGATGTTTAGATGCTATTAAAGTTGGGTTTTGGTGTGTAGCATGGGTTGTCATGTGACATTCTACTTATATTTGGTCGGCCTAGCATGGCTTGCCGTGTATATATTTTGCTGGTCCACCATGGTTGGTGCCGCTCAGTGCCAGGCTTGGGCCATCTGCCCTTTGATGTTTGGTTTACAAATTTTGACTTGGTACAGGCCCAGCACCTGCTTGACGGCCAGCAGAAGAGAAAGGAAATGTGGCGCGTGATCATGCATGCTTAACACAAGGAGTTCCCATTCTTTAATCAACTTACTGCAAGGTGGGAGTGGGCCAACAACCAAGATCCAAATATTGGCAGGGAGCATGTTTTAACAAAAAAGCCTACCAAGATCTAAATGTATGCAAGGAGGATGTTGTAACAAGAATAAGCCTATGAATTGATTATTTTTTTGTAAGCACCACATGACATACGGATTGCATAATCTATCTACTCTTTATTTAACACAACTTACTCCCTCTCCATGTGGCCAAACAAGAGGCCAAGGTGAAAGGGAGGATTTTTGGATTTATGAAATTTAAAATGAAGCTATAATTTTTCAAGCTTGGTTCACGTTTGGAAAAGTATATTTTGTTGTATGGTCTGGCCACAACGCAGGGGTCACCTACTTGTAATAATCGGTGAATTCTTCATCCAGTTGTCACCGTGAAATGAGTGCCCTAGGGTTGCCTACTTGTAATTGGTGAATTCTTAATCCAGTTCGTTACCCTTAAATGAGTGGCCCAGGGTTGTCCTTTTCTCTCCTCGTAAAAAAAGCTCAAATTTTATCTCCCTCTTCTCTCATTTTCCCTTGTCTCTCTTTCTTTGTCTTTGTCTCTGTCTCTCTCTAGCTCTTTTTTATTTTCCCCATTAAAAACAAAACAAAACATTACTAATTCTACTCTCTCTTTCATCCCCCAAAGAAAGGCTCATTTTTATTTTTGCCATTTAAAACAAAACAAACAACGAACACACACTCTCTCTCTCTATACACACACACACACACACACACACACATGTATGTCTCTCTCTCTCTCTCTCTCTCTCTCTCATTGGGTGTGTGAGTAAATAAACTAAATGGGCTAACCCTTATATCACCCAAGTGTGTAGATTGGTTAGCTTATGGAGTTGTTATTCAACATGTCTCGTGTTCGAATCTCACTCCCGTCAGATAGATCATATTGGTCTCTTGGGATTGTTCCTACAACGTTAAAAAAACTTCTTGTTTTCTTTCTTTAAATCTCATTTTTTCTCGTAAAAAAAGACACATTTATATTTTTCTCATTTTAAAATCCAAATAAAGCTTAAAAAAAAACTCTCTAAATCTATGTACCTCTCACTCTCTCTAACTCTTTTCTCTCTCTTTTTAATTGTCTCTCTCTAACTATCTCCTTCTTTCTCTAACTCACTCTCTGTCCTTCTTATTTCTTTGACTTTCTCAATCTCTAACTTTCTCTCTCTAATTCTCCCTTTTAACACACTCTCTCTCTCTCTCTCTCTCTCTCTCTCTATACACACTTTTTTTTTTAGTAAAACTAGTTGAAATTGCATTATATCATGAATGTACAAAAGGGTTAGGCATCAGGAGGATGTCTAAACCCTAGAACTCAAAAAACAGCAGTAAAAAAGTTCTATGCAAGAGCAGGGCAGTGCTCAAGAAAAGAGCCTATGCCCTATCTATTAGAAACAGTAAAAGAAAAGCTGAACACAAGAAACATCCAAATCTCCCTCATGCACAGCATCATATAAAGACTGCCGCAACGAGGCTCGGAAGAACTCATAAGGCTGCTGAAGGGGTGAATTCAGATATGTATAATTTCGCTGTAGCCAGAGGGTCCACAAGGCCTAGTATCTGATCCAATGGAAGAAAAGAGAATACTGTGACAATGAAGCTGATAAGGTGCCAAACATCCAGAAAAACTTGTAGAATCTGTGTGCAGGAAATCTGAGAGATAAAAAATAGGAGATCTTGTCTGGAAGGATTTTGGAACATGAACAAGACCACAGTATGATGACATCTTGGACAAATAGGAGAGGCAATCCTTCTTTGAGCCAATTTCACTCCCACTAGAAAAATACCAACAATGCATCTCCAGAGAAAGAGTATCTGTTTCAATGGCATTTTCAACTTCCATATCAAAGTCAGTTTTGCTTTCCACCAAGCTAAAGACTTATCCAGATGCCAAAGAGAATTAGCATGTTGAGCAATCCATGGAGGAGGTAATATCAATCGATAAGCCTGTATAGAAGTCAACTGATGCAAAGATTGAGAGGATAATCTTGAGCCTGAAGACTGAAGATGCCAATCTTGAAGCCTGTCTCTTACATCCAATGTTGGAATCGGAATGAAAGGGTGTAAGAGATCTACAATAGCTTTCCATATAGATCTATGATGCATCCCAAGATTGTATTGTTGGCAAGCTGCCGGAAAAGAAAGAATTTGCCCTGTAGTATCCACTACATCATCGATGAACCGGCGGATGCCCAATTTCATAAGATTGTAAGCTCTGATTGGTTGTTGTACAGCAAGGGGAGAGTAAAAAACAGCACTCCAATGTATGCTTTCCATTCGAAGCGAGGAAGCTATAGAAGCAGGATGGGGAGACCATTTGATGCGGGAGAGCACTTTCTTCCAATCCTGAATCAAGGAAGTAGAAAATGGACAACCAGGGATTTTACCTTGAAATTTGCCAAGCACTACTTCCGATGGATCAACCAACCAGCGACCATAAGCATTTGTGCGCATACGACCACACAGAATAACCAACATGATAGACCAAGGCTGTTCTTGCTGAAAGAAGGTTTTGAGCATAGTGATCTTTCTTGCCAGCACATGAAATTTGATGTTTATAATATTCAAACCACCATGCATTTTTGGCGAGTAAAGCAGGTCCATTTTGAGCAACCTTAAAGCTTTTTTATGAAGCTTAGTTTTCCAAAAAATTTCCATGGCTTGAGACATAAAAGAAGAAAGATCTCGAGATGACCAATGTAATAGAGGAAGGTAGAATTGGACATAAGCCAGAACAATGGACTGAACAATTCGAAGCCGTACATGTAATGGCCAAGTGGAGATCTTCCAATATTCTAATTTGTCCTTAATTTTGTTTAGCACCCAAGATATTTGTTGCTTATTTCTGATTTTCCAGCCAATGGGATAGCCCAAGTGTCTTACTATGCTTTCCGGATAAATAATCTGGCCGGGCCACAGGATAGCATGCCAATCACAATGCTTGAGAGGTAAGAGTTTTGATTTCTGAAAATTAATCTTTAAACCAGCTGCCAACCCAAAATCTGAAAGAGTATCCATCCACAGGACTGTTCTTTGGCATGAAGAATGAATCATCTGCATAAGCCTATGCAATGAAAGGCCGTGAACCAGAAATCTGAAGCCCCTCTAACTGTCTAGTATCAACCAGATGATCCATGTAAAGAAGCAAAGGATGCGAAGCAATAGCATAGAACAGAGCACTGAGAGGGCATCCCTGTCGAACTGATCGTTCTAGAGTCCAAGACTCAGATAAATGTTTCCCTATAACGCATTGAGCAGTGGAATCTGAGTAAAGCCAGTATATGACATTAACTAGCTTTGGCCCAAAACCAAGTTTAAACATGATTTGAGAAACATAATCCCACCGCACCGTATCAAATGCCTTTGCCACATCCACCTGTATGACCAAGACATCTTGAGCAGAGTATTTTGCATATTCCATTGCAATGAGAGTATTGGAGATATTATCATGTATATGCCTTCTTGGAACAAAACCATATTGCCTGGGATGAAGTCCATCATGAAGGATATCCTTTATCCGGTGTACCAGTATTTTAGCAATAAGTTTATATATAACAGGCATCAAAGTGATAGGCCTCCAGTCATCCATTGTTTCACACAGAGGTTTTTTGGGCAGAAGCTTAAGCAGACCATGTTTCCAAGCTGAGGGAAGATGTTGATGCTGCCAGGCTACATTAACGAGCTTCAAGATTGGACCCTTCAATTCAGCCCAGAAGGCTACAAAAAATTCAACTGTCAAACCATCCCAACCTGGGGATTTATGTTTACCCAAATGCTTGAGGGCTTCATCCAATTCTGTATCTAAAAAGGACATTTCTAGCATTGAAGCTTTTTGCAAAGAAACAATAGGAGAAACAAGCTCAATAAATCTGCTCCGAGCCAATGCAGCCTGAGATGTAGAAGAAGATGGTAGAGAAAAAAGAAGCCGAAAATGATCAAGGCATTGTTTTTCTAACTGAGATAGAGACTGGGTCCAAAGATCATCCGATTTCCTGACTCTCATGATAGATTGACTTTGTCTGTACGTGTGTAAATTTCGAAAGAAAGATTTCGAGGAGCAGCCCTTATCCAGCATAGGTTTAACTCTAGCCCTTGTCTGCCATTTGGAAAGCTTGCGTTTATCATTAGCATCAATTATGGAAGAAGCACAAGACAATGAATTCTGTTCAGAAGCAGAAAGAGACCTTTGATGGCTAATCTGTACCAAGGACTGCTTGTATGATTTTGCCCACTGGATATGCTGTCTAGTTTCTGCCATGTACCATCTTCCATATTCCTTAATGACATTTTGAATACGATGTACAAAGGAGTTCCAAGCAAAATCCAGATCCTCCTGAGCATGAGCTAACAATGGCTTACAAGCCAATCTGATCATTTGCTGGAATTTTTCATGAGAAAGATATAATTGATTAACCTGCAAGTGTCTGACTAAAGAGAGCTGAATGTCGTCCAGAGGCATACCAAAAGAAAGGTTGAGCCAGAGTGGAGTATGATCAGATAGTTGTTGAGAATAATCAGATAGTTGTTGAGAATAATCAGTCCACATTTGACATGTATAATCATCATATTGCTGAGCATGAATAAGATACCATCTATCAAGCCTGGCCCAATATTCTGTAAAAGCATTATGATGATATGTGAATCCCAAAACCGAAGGGTGAATTGCTATCCATAAATCTGCAGTATGAAGAGAAGAATTCATATGTTCCCATCGCTGGATTTCAGAGGGAATCATATGGGATTTATGTGTGGTATTGTCTTTCCAGTGAGGGGAATTATTAAAATCACCACAAAGTAGAGCATTCGAAGACCAAGGATATTGGTTAATGGAGTCCCACATTTGAGCTCTGGAAGCTGAAATTTGATAAGCATACAAGGAGCCTATTTCAAAAATCTCTCCATTGATCATGCATTGGATAATCATCCATCGGCCATAAGGATCATTAAATGCTACACAGGGCTGCAGATCATGTCTGGCTAAAATGCACAGCCCAGAGAATTGTCCAGATCCTGCATAAAATATATCATAGCCTGAAAAGAACCCATGCTGGCCAGCAAAAGAATGCTGATTATGCTCTTGCAGACACACAACATCAGGATGAGTATTGTTTATATAATGCCATAGGAGTCTCCATTTGTGCTGATTACAGAGGCCCTGTATATTATAAGAAAAACATTTAAGAGAAGTACGCATGAAAATATGTACAAGAGATGAGCAATCCTCAAAGAGAAAGGGAGGCATCAAGCCTCTGCCATTGCCACAGGGTCTTGCTGACTCTCAAAATCCAATTCCCTGACTAAATCATCTTCTTCACAAAGTGGAATACCCTTCTTAACTGCATTGACCCATGCTTTTGAGATGGGGCTGTCCGAAGAGGTAGAAGGTTGGCCAGGAGATGGAGCAGAAGCATCCCAATTGCGAGATTGGAGAGGTCTTTGTTTGAGAGGCACCGTCTTCTTTGCATTTTGCTAACCCTCGTGAGAAGATGAAATATTTTCCACTAGCTTGCTTTTTCCTTTATCCTTATTTTGGGCTAAATTGACTTGGTTCCCTGTAGGAAGTGAAGGCTTTGCTCCTTTAGCTTCAATCTTTTCCACATAAGTCTTTTGACCTCCTTTATTAGATGGTGGAGGAATGGCAGCTGGAGGAGGCGGATGAAGGATTGAGGGACACTCCGAAGCTAGATGCCCAAACTTGTGACAAGAGAAACAAGCTCCGGCAAAAATGCCCCATTTCAAAGTGAAATATTTCTTTCCCAAATTAACACCCTCAATCTCAACTGCAATAGAAGAGGGGGTTGGTCTATCAGTATCCCATAAAATGCAAAAACGATTTTTGTTACCTGTGGGACGAGGGGGACAAATCACTTGTCCCAAAGTCATCGCTAAGCCTGGAAGCTCTGTTCTCATATAATCTAGGAAATCAACAACTTCAACCCATACAGGGCAGTGATGTTTGATGAGATTCTGATAATCCTTGTTAGGAGACCACTGCATGACGTGCACCATTTGACGACCAAAAAATAAAGGGGACATTTCCAGCATCTTTTGTTTTGTCAATACATCCAAGAGATGAACTTCATAAAATCCTGTGGAGGCAAAATAGACTCCTTCTACATAGCATCCACCTAGGAGAGAATTCACCCATTGTCCCACATCATTAGCCGAGGGTATTTTACCTGGAAAAAAGATGATGACTGCAGTTTGAGAGAGCTTCTTCAAAGGATGCACAAGAGAAGGTAACTTCATCTTGTAAGTGAGTTCCGGAGCAGGTAGTATCCATTCTCTTCTACTTTGTTGAAAATCCTCATTCAAGAATGTCAAACACATAGGAAGCATCTTCAGATGAAGGAGCTATGGGGGGCAGAGATTCCCTTGATTGTCTTTTAGGTTCAGGAGAAAGAGCTCTCTTGACATAATACTTGCTTGATTCTGCCATCGAGACCAATCGATTCAGCAGGAAGACACAGATCAGGAAAAAAGGGGGAACAGCACTATTGGAATGCAATCTTACAAGGAGAGGAAAAACAGAGAGTTGAAGCGACTTATACAGAAGGGGAAAAACAGAGAGCTGAAGCGACTTATACAGAAGGGGAAAAATAGACCTGTAGCGAGGCACAGCACATACGCACACACACACACTCTCCTATACACGCACACAGGTCGAGGAAGAGATGAAAAAGAGCAGATTGGCGATGAGAAAAAAGAGCATCTGGGTAGCCTCAGAAGGTCGCGTAGATTACTGCAGGGCTGACACAGTATAGGCTACAGGGCCGATACAGTCCTGGGACAAGCGCCTCACCACATGTGCTCTCACACGAGCAGGCGAACAGGATGAGGGAGCAGACGAGCAGGTCGACAGAGCAAGGGAGCAAGTCGAGAGCAGTCGAGCAGGTCTTCGGCGGCCACCTCACACACACACACACACACACACACCACGAATCACTCTCTCTATACACACACACACACACACACACACACACACACATATATATATATATATATAAATGGGGGCAGCTCATGGGCTTATCATATATAATGGGATGGCGAGGTGGGGCCAGAGTCCGAGAGACTTACTTGTTTTCCTCATGAGGGAGGAGCTAGCACATTGGACTACTTATGGAATGCCCAAGCCTCACCTCGCATGTATCAAAGTTCTGCATCCCACCTCACCATGGCTACTTGGGAAAGAAACAACCTCACTGATCCATATCCCACTACATGGAAGTTCATTTTGACCACAGCAATCCAACCTCCACTCATGGATCTTACACATCGAGCTCTCAGCCCCACTCACTACGATTACCCCTCACCTCACCTCTTTTCTCCATGAATCAGACCACCATCAGGCTCCCTACCGTAACACCAATGGTATGATGATGAGTGTTGGGATTTCCACTTTAGCCTCTTACAATAAAAAGCAAGCAGGCAACTCCTCACCAAAAAGCAAAGCAAGAAAAAATGGCAAAGCTTCAGCCGCCATAAGAAAAGGGAGTTTAGCTTTGCTGCACCCTTTTAAGCAAAAAATAGCAAAGAGGCATGGAAAGAGCTCCAAGAAGGCAGGTCAGCTACCCCGACAACATCTGGTTCCATTATACCCAAAAGCTTTACACCAACTCCAACAATGATGTATGGTGGAAGCTTTGGGGGATCCAATCTCTGGAGAGGCTTCACGCGATGATGCACTTTTACGAATGATTAGGTATAAACCATTAGTTCCGCATTCCATTGTCCTGGTAGAGTTTGTAGCTACTCCGCCTATAGCGGTGGATGCCCTTTTTTAGAAAGTTACCTACATTCAACGAGTGTTCACATTGAGCTCCCATCAGGATATCAACCGCCTCATTTGCATTAGTCTCACTAGATTGGAGGTGCACATTACATGGGTGGCTCCTCAGCAACTAGGCACCAAAATTCAATTTTATCGGGATCATTTTCTTCACTAGATTGGAGGTGCACATTACATGGGTGGCTCCTCAGCAACTAGGCACCAAAATTCAATTTTATCGGGATCATTTTCTTCACTGCACGGAGGATGCCTTCATCCAAAATCCCCAGTATGTGCTCAAGACATATGTCACATGTGATAAGGATAGCTACAGGCCATATTAGGGTTTCCTTTCATTGCTTATAGTGGAGATTGGGAGATCTTGGGATTGATAGAGAGGAGAGGATCTGTCGGTTATTGCTCACTAGAGGTGGAGACAAAGGAGCATTACATTTTTTGATGCCTTGTATACTATGAGATCAAAGGGGGGTTTCATTACCTTTTTAGAGATGGATTTGGGCCACTCGCCTTAGTCACGAATTATCCTAATTAGAGATGTTTTGGACTATACTTCTCACGGATTACCCTAATTAGAGATGTCGTGGACTATACCTCTCATGGAGCTTTGCTGACACATAGAGACATCCTAAAGCATGCATCACAGAGACATGGATACAATGCCCCCTAGACCTCTACCTCTGAGACATCTATCACGAGCTTCTTTGCCCTCTATCACGAGAGAAGTATTAAATGACATAGGGAGATCACAATGGGGGCCTCCAGACAGGTCAGGCGTAGTGCCTCTTCCAGTAGCAACCCATTTGCCCACACTTAGGTACCCATGAGTATCGATCGAGAGAGCATTCTAGATGCATAGGGACAGGCGATGAAGACTCGTATGACAAAGAGCACATGCCCCTTATCAATCTGTCCATGAGACACTCCAAAGAACTTTAAACCTCTCTATCTATTTCTCTCTCTCTCTCTCTCTCTCTCTCTCTCTCTCTCTCTCTCTTTAACTCTATCCCATCTCTCTCTAACTCTCTGTAACTCACCCTCTCTCTAGCCCCCTTCTCTCTCTCTCTCTCTCTCTCTCTCTCTCTCTCTCTTGTGCATTGCCCATAGGAAGCCACCAAGATGAGACAGGAGAGGAGGGTAGAGGAATGTGGATAAGAATCCACACTGCCAGGCTTATGTAGTGGCATGATGTAGTGGCATGCTGCCTGCCCACACTTGCCCAGTTGCTTGCGGTTCTTTGACTCGAGGACCTGACCCCTAAACCCTGGACACTCGAGGACCTGACTCGAGGACCTGACCCCTAAACCCTGGACACTCGCTCTCGCTGATCGCTTTTTGGCGACCAAGCTCCATGTCCAGTTGAGCCCTACGTAGCCGGTCACAAGCTACGTGACATCACTCCCCCCCTAAGAAGAGTTTTCGTCTGCGTAGTGAAAACAAATTGAGGATAGTTTTTGGTAGCATTCCCAAGTGGATGCTTCCTCGTCTTTGTCCTTCCACTTGATAAGTGCCTCTTGATACATAGTATGCCTCGTGTTCCAATCCCTAAATCCAAGAATTTTCGTCTGCGTGAAAACAAATTGAGGATAGTTTTTGGTAGCATTCCCAAGTGGATGCTTCCTCGTCTTTGTCCTTCCACTTGATAAGTGCCTCTTGATACATAGTATGCCTCGTGTTCCGATCCCTAAATCCAAGAATCCTCTCGGGTTCATGTGGAAGAGACGGTGGTTCAATAAGTTCCACCAAAATGTCAGGAGTAGCTACGTTATCATGATGATCCACTATTTTTCATATTCTACTGATATGAAGAACAGGATGTACTCGAGAGCTCTTCGGTAACTCAAATTTGTATGCTAAGCTACTGATCTTCTTAAGGATTTTAAACAGGATGTACTCGAGAGCTCTCCGGCAACTTAAGTTTGTATGCTACGCTACCAACTCAAGAAGATTGTATGCTATGCTACCAATCTTCTTAAGGATTTTAAACGGATCTCAATATCTAGGAGAAAGCTTTTGACACTTTCCCATCTTGAGAGTCTCTGACTTTGCAGGGACTTTTAAGAAAACAAAGTCACCCTCTTCAAAGTTCACTTCTCTGTGGCTCTTGTCAGCATACGTTTTTGCACAATCTTGTGCACTATGAATGCTATCTCTTGTTGCTTTTAGCATATCTTGCATGTCCTTAGGGAAATTCTTCACAGATTGAATTTTCTCCTTCTTTAGCCCTATGGCAATAGAAGATCTCGGTTGAAAACCATACATCAACATGAATCCAATTGTTGCCAAATATGTTGAACTATTATAAGCAAATTTCAAAAGTGACAGGTACTCCTCCCAATTTGATTGGTTTTTACTAGACATAAGCTCGAAGCATGTCTTCTAGCACTTGGTTGACACTTTCTCTTACTTTCTCCAGATTGTTGATCGTACTCATACTCAAAGTAGTATTCAACTTTTTAAAGACTTTCCTCCAAAAGTGGCCATTGAACTTCCTATCTCTACCAGAAACTATATCTACCCGGTAGGCCATATAGCTTGTAGAGATGTTGGATAAACAATTTTGCTAGAGCCTCCTTTCTAGTAGGAATAAACTTGGCCATTTTAGTCAACCTATCTACCACCACCCAAACCGAATCATATTGTCAACTCGTTTTAGATAACCCGGCGATAAAATCCATGGAAATACTCTCATTTTCCTTTGAAAATATCCAATGATGGAGCAAGCCTCTTACTTGGAGACGCTCATGATTATTGACTTGGCACTTCTTGCATTTTAGCACGAAGTCTTGGACGTCCTTGAACAACTAGGCCAAGTCTATTAACTAGTGCATAAGTTTTTTGTACCGTAGGGTGACCAACACTTGGGCTATCGTGACTTTCAATAAGAATTTGGTGCCAAAAGTCACTAATAGATAGTACATAAACTCTACCTTTGTAAAGCAAGTACCCATTGTCGATAGAGAAGTTCCTAAACCTTTCCCCCCCGATGAACTTTATCACCCCCATTTGAAACAATGTCAAATGGTAGTGAGGGTCCACCCCCGAGCTCTTCGTCTCGGTACATATCCCAAGAGACCCGTCTAGTTTCTCCAAATTAGAAATCCCTCTTATTCTTGCAAAAACCTCAGCTAATCACTCCGGATTAGCACTCCTTTCTGACAAGAAAGGCAATGGCTGCTAGCAAATACATGCACGTACAACAAGCTAAACCTCTAAAAATAAGATGGATCATGCTCACACAAACCACGTAGTAGTGAATCCAAGAACTTGTTCCTGAATATGGTGAATCTCAACTCATTCACCATTGGCATGCGACTTAGTGCATCCGCTACTATGTTAAATTTACCTCTTTGGTAACGAAGTTGAAGGTCGATCCATACCCACCTTGCTTTTCTACCTTTCAACGCATTTTGACTTGAAAGCTATTTCAAGCTTCCATGTCCATACGAACCTCAAAAGTAACACCATATAAATAATGTTACCACTTTTTAAGAGCAGGAACTACTGCAAGCCACTCTCGCTCATAGGCCGAGAAGTTATGCTAAGCATGGTCAAGCTTTTTGCTTTCAAATGCAACCGGGCATCCCCCTTGCATAAGAACCGCCCCAATGGCTTCCCCACTATAAAATGGTTCATTAGGGTCCACTGTACTCAAGGTAGGTGCAACTGCGATTGCAACCTTGAGTTTCTTAAAACTACTTTGTTTGCAAATCCTCCCAATAATGGATAGTTATCCCTTTAGTTCTTAGAGCTGATCTGTCAAAGGGACTGCGATCTTCGTGCAGTCCTTTACATACTGTCAATAAAACCCCAAAAAACCTAGAAAAATTTGTAGTTCTTCTAAGTTTTTTTAAGCTCAGGCCATTTGCGAATAGCATCTAGTTTCTTAGGATCCATTTGTGTTTCCTCCTCAACGGACATAATATGGCCTAGATAGTGAATTTCCTTAGCAAAGAATTCGCATTTGCTTTCCTTCACAAATAACCTATTCTTTCTAAGTAATTCGAAAACTAAGCGTAAATGCTCTATGTGTTCCTTTCTCGACTTACTATAAACAAGTATGTTGTCCAAGAAAACTATTATGAATTTTCGTAAGTATGGATCTAAAACATTGTTCATAAGCATCATAAATATCATTGGTGCGTATTAACTAAACTAAATAGCATGCCCAAAAACTCATAATGCCCAAATCGAGTTCTAAATGCAGTATTGGGAACATCTTGTTTCTTAATCCTGACTTGGTGGTAGCCTAACATAAGGTCAAATTTAGAAAAATAATGTGCATCATTGAGTTGGTCAAACAACTCATCGATCCAGGAATTAGATACTTTTTCTTAATTGTAATCTGATTAAGAGCACGGTAATCCATACACATATGCATAGAACCATTTTTCTTTTTTACCAAAAAAGGCGAAGTCCATGGCAAAGAACTAGATTTTATGAAACCTTTTCTCACATAATTGGCCAATTGCCACTCCACGTCCTGTGCTTTCGGAGTGGCTAAGTCTATAAGCAGGCTTGCTTGGAGTGTGGTAGTACATCAATGGAATGGTTTACCTCCCTAGATGGTGGGACACCATCCGGCAAATCTTCGAGAAAAACATCCAGATACTCTCGTAATAGAGAATGTGAAGTATCTACATACTTACCATTATTTACTATCTCATTTTTAGCCTTGGATTTTTTCAAGCTTTGCTCACATGTAGACAAAATAGGGTTTATGAAACAAGGATCTCGTCCAAGGCCATTTACATTTGTTGTTTCATCTACGGAAACATTATTCACTTTTGTTTCATCCATGGAAATAAAATTATGCAAAAGGTTACAAATGTATACTTGAATCTCATCAAGCTCATAGACACATCACAACTCCATGGACAATATCAAAGGAATATTTGGCACATCATACACACCACACAAAGTAATGCATCTATCTGCATGCATGAACTCTATGCCATTATCCTGGTAACTACAAAACAGGGTAGGGCCCATGTTACACAACCACTCCCTACCTAGATAGACATCTACCCTAGCTAATTGCATGACCTGGAAATCAGTGTAGCCTCATAGCAGCTCTTCATAGCAAGTGGCACTCCCAAAACCACCGTGTCCCAAACGGTTTTGTCATAACCATTAGAAAGCGAAAATGTGTACTTATAGTCAATCTTGGTCTCGGGCAGCTTCAAAACCACCGTGTCCCAAACGGTTTTGTCATAACCATTAGAAAGCGAAAATGTGTACTTATGGTCAATCTTGGTCTTGGGTAGCTTCAACTTTTTGACTAACGACCGATGAGTTGTTAAGAAAGTTGTGCATGGCTCCATAGTCGATCATAATGGTGCCTCTACAGCCACCAATCCTGCCACATAAATGAATCAAATCGTGTGGCTTGAAGTATGGCTACCATATAGCCTATGAAACACAACAGGCATGGGTGTTGTTTGTATGGCAGACTGTTACCTCTCCAAACTTTGCGGATTAGAGAGGTAACACTTACAACGTATGAACTTGCTGAGAGGATTTACCATCCTTCTTGGCATCACTAGAACTACCTCCAACTTTAGCTCCTAGCTTGGGATAAGCTGCCTTGCTATGCCCCACCTCAAAGCAGTGAAAGCACATATTTTCTTTCTTGACTTTCTCGTACTATTGTTGTTTTTTTAGTTTCGTAGGGTTTTTCTCTCTATTTTTTCATGGTTTTTTAGACCAACATTCTCCTTGTCCCCCTTACCCTGACTTTGTCCCTTGTCACCCCGAAAGAATTTTCTTTTAAATTTTTTATCCCCACTCTCATCTGTCATCTTCCTAGGACCAGATTTCGACTTGCGAGATATATCATCGAATATTTGAGCATATTTTATTGTCTCGTCAAAATCCTTAGGCTCCTTAGGCCGTACATCACTTGTAATCTAGGTCAAGACCTCACATGAACCTGCAAAGAATTTGGAATGCATCGATTCCCTTTAACGTCAATAGTTCGAGATATATTAGGTGAGTGAAATGCCACACATAGAGAATTTGTCACACTCACGCGCCAAGACCTTTAATTGGTAAAAACTCTATCTTTAACTCTACCCAAGTACGAGGATATCTTGCACTATCGACCAAACTCATCCACCATTCATATGCTTTTCCCCCAAGGAAAAAAATAAGAGCTAATCTTCGCCAATTGGCTATTTTTCAAGATTTAAAAAAAAATAATTTCCCCGACATCTTAGAACATTCGCCCAAATTTTGGCCATTTTGAAGGATTTTATTCGCTTAATTTTGGACATTTCAGGGCATTTTTTGAAAACATTCACCCCATTTTCTATAGTTTTAGATTTTCTATAGTTTTTTGAAGACATTCATTAGGGAAAAAGGGAGCTCATTTTGGGGCCTTTTACGGTTTGGAAAAATAAGCTCTCAACCTGAACAGAGGGCCAACGTAACGTTGGAAATTCACAAAAATAAGAGAAAATAGATAAAAGAAACAATATTTTATGTAGGTACAAGCGTGCTACATTAATGTGGAGATTGGTTTTTTATTCTCACAAGATCTTTGGACATGAAGATAGAATCTAGTCTGACATTTTCTCTAACAAGGGCCTTCCCGCTTCCACCTTCCTTTGAACTTTGAAATGTTGTGCTGCCTTTCCTTCGAAAGGTCTACCATTCTACACCACTGCCTCATTGTGCAGCAGCCTCTTCTTTTCCAAAACTGCTCCCTTGATCCTGTTTGGCTTAGAGTAAGATGTTTCTTGTCAACTGTCTATCTGCCCACTTTCTCTTTCTTGAAACTTCACTTTGTTATCTTGTTTACATTACTTTGCTGTGGTTACAGATTCACAAGGTCTCCATGGTGAATAAAAACTATGGCCGTTCTTGTGGAAGACGCTCTGTGGATGATAATGCTATGAAGGCAGAATTATACCACACATCCTTACCCCGTCGACCTGCTTCTTCTATTTCTTCGGTAGAGAATTCAAGTACAGTCAAAATGGAAGGAACTTGGGAAAGGTTTAGTGTTTTGAAAGGAGCATGGGTGCTCATGCAACCTAGCAAAAGAAAGAGACCCCAGACAAAAAACATTTTCTTGGCATCATGGAAGGGAAGAGTACGAGACTTTAAAATCACCAGAGGGAAGATATTGGTGAAAGAAGTTTTGATTCAGCATGTGTACATGCATAAAGAACTTGTCTTGCGAGACTATCCAAATGATCTTCCGCAACACACGCCTAATTGTATATTTTTCTATTGTGATTTTGTTCTTTATGAGGTGTATGGATTTTTAAGATAAAGCTTTCTTTCTTTGCTTATTGACATTCTTGTGTTATTTAATTTCAGATTTATACCCTTCATCGTATGAGACATGGCAAAACATCGATGGCAAAACATTCTTGTGTTATTTAATTTCAGATTTATACCCTTCATCGTATGAGACATGGCAAAACATCGATTGTATTCTGGGATTTATAGATGTTTTGCATGGATCGATGGGAGAACAACAATACCAAGGTCGATGTGCAACCGAGCTAGCTCAATCCGGTATATTTTTTACTGATCATTTTTATCAGTTGTTGCTGGACAATGTAAACACACATGGTGTGTTAAGAAAACAAGACCTTCCGGCATGGAATTCAGTGGATTGGCCTCTCCCACATTTTAGTGTTACAGAGGCATATAGGGCCAAGCTTTTCAAAGAAGTATAGAAAGCTCTGAGGCCCAATATTGCCACAAGGATAATAAAAATTTCTTTATGCATGCCTCTCATAGTTTTTGTAGACTTGTTTAATACCTTTCTAGTGAAGGTTTCAAAAACAATGTTCATAGTTAAAGCAACAAGTCTGGCATGCATGCCACAATTTTTGGATAAAGATTGGGATAAGAAGACATGTAGTTCAGTGTTTTGTGAGGTTATCCAACCTTCTATGCAACTGAAGTACATGGTTGCATCACAAAATTTTATTTTTTCTTTTTATTATAAGCGCAGTTGAATGCTAGGTACAAAACTAGTCCCAATGGATCAAGATGAAGATTCTTTTGGTGCAGAAAATAAACTTCTTGATATTGATGTTGTTGAGAATGGTGATGTGCTAGTCAATATCTCATTAAGACAATGTTGCTCCCTAGCTCAATTGCGCAATGACAATCTATTTGAGACAGAAGGTTCTATTTCAAAGGACTTTTTATTTTATCTACAACAATAAGAAGGTATACCATGTGACTTATCCTAGTCTCATTAAGCACTGCTATTAGTTTACTTTACCCTATTGTTTCATATTGCTTTTTTGCAGGTGCTCAAAAGAAGAGAGAGTTCAATAAAATGCAAAGACATTGAAAATTTGAAAATTGAGATAACACACTTCATAAACAAAGGTATTATATTCAATAAAGTAAAATTTTGTACAGAAGTGTTTAATTATATATGTAGAACATATTCTTGACAACAATTTTCTATTTATCTACAGGCTGATCTAGAGGCTGCTCTACATGGTCCAAGCTCACCGTATCATCTTTATTTGGAGAATCTATTTTCTGCTGCTCCATCCTGTCGTGTACAGTCTCTTGGTGCTGCTCCATTGTCTCCTTTACTGCCCCTGGAGCATCTGTTTGCTGCTGCTCCATCATCTCCTCAATAGCAGCAGCAGCAGCAGCAGCAGGTCCTTGTTCTTGTGGCTTCTCCTCATCAGCACTAGGTCCTTGTTCCTGTGGCACCACATCCGCATCATCTGTGTCATCAAGGTGTATGACACCTTCTCGGACTTTAGAGCTCTCACCCAACTCGACAGTAGCTGGTACAATAGGTTTGGGGGAGGCATACTTCAAAAACTTCCAAATTATATCAGTTCTGAAACTATATACATAGTTCGAGCTGAAGCTATCTTCTCTCATCTGCAATGAGATATGATGATTTAGAACAATTTGTACCAATATCAAATTTTTTGAAGCTAAATGAAAATTATTTTTTCTTACAAGCTCTGGCTGTCCTATCTCAAAATAGCTTGAAAGTATATATTTGGCACTAATCAGCACTCTCCAGCCCCGCAGCTACTTGAATCATCTTGTTGTGGTGTCTGGATAGTTGGAAAGATATGTTAGAAACTGTTAATATCTGAACAAAATAAAATTATTCAATAAGTTCAAAGGCATAGCATGAAATAGACATCAGTAGAGGGAACGACTTTCTACCTCTAAATCTATTGGCTCTATTGAATCCAAAAGATTGACATGAGGACAGTGATCCAATGCATCTAGAAGCCTTCTAATACAACTGCAATACATATAATTCAGTTAGTGTGCATTAAATCCAAATAATGAAGTTTAAAGTTAAAAATAGCACACAAACCACTTACAATTTCACCTCTCTGTGTGTGTTTCTAAGAGAGTTGAATAAAAAGCATTGCTTCTGCTGGATGTCAATAGAAGCAAAGCTCCAGTGGTCACTGCATAAGGAAAAAAGCATTAAGAAATCAGAGGCTACAAGAGTTCTCAATCTTGAAGAAAAATCCCAAAAGAAGTAGTCACCCACATACTTGTTATGGTATGGAAGTAGCAGAATATCGACATGATCAAAATTAGAGTGTCTGAACCAATTGGAAATATCCATGGGAGTTTCCTTTGGATCTCTTAACTTGAAGGAAATTGCAAGATCAATAATATGAACTGTATGCTATACAGCATGGTTCAGCCAGCTTCTCATCATGCTACATTGGACAAAACAATAATTAGGGTAAGGTGTAAAGGAGGAGGTACAATAAGGATTGTTTTGCAAACAAATGTAAAATAAAAGACACTTACTAGAGCATTGCAAGAATGATAGTATCTGAGCAATACTTATTCTTATGAGCCAATGCTGCCAAGCATGGTTTTGTCAAGTCAAAATTATTCTCTGAAGTTTCATCGTCAATATGGACAACTATGTTAGGGCCCAGCTCCTGTAACCTTCTCTGTATCTGCAGCTCCATCTGTACAATCTCCACATCTATAGTAGATTTGGATTCTTCTATTTGCTGCTTCAGTGACTCCTCATAAGCAGCTTTCCCTCTGGTGCTCTTTGAGTGGGTTACTTCAACAACCTTCACCTTATCTACCTTCAATTTCCTTGTAGGTGGAATTAATAATATGTCTCTCATTTTTATGTCCTGCCATTCCATAGGATGGACCAGCTTGTCATACCTCCATCTCACTCTGGACAAAGTGTTGAAGTCTTTGGCCATCAGAGTTACCCTGTGAGCATGGGCTGCTACTACAAGCATTGCATCTTCAAAGTATTTCTCCAAGTAATCCTCTGCCATTTCTTGTAAGGAAAGAATGGCAGTCCTATTCCACCTGAAACCAAGGTGCCAACTATCACATATTTCTCTCACTAGTCTCTGAAAAGGTGCCTTGGGGATTGCAAAGCCTATAGGTTTTTGTTGCTTCCTGATCTCCTTTAGCACACCTGCAGAATGTTTTAATCTCTTGGACTTTTGCTGGAGCATGCTCATTGGCTTCCCCTTCCTGCCATGTGCAACTCTTCCCTTTGGAGGCACACTAGAGATTCCTTGATATCTGCCCTAGCTGCAAGCCCTGTCCCCTTGCCAGCCCTCCTTGCAGTTGCCTTGGTTCTTGCCATCACTCTGAAAAGCTGCATACAAAGCAATGGAAAAAGATTACAACCATGGAGAACATGGAATGATACAAGAAGGCAATGACAAGGTGGATAAAGCAACATTGAATAATTTGTAACAAAACGCGATTATGATAATTTGAAATTTCTAACAGCTCATCGCGTTTTCGTGCAAATACTTGAAACAACATGCTATTACATTCCTACAGTGAATTCTCTGTCTTTACAACTACAAACAATATGGATTGAGTTTATACAAGGAGTATACAGCCTTGAATAGCCTAGAAAGACACAAAATCACAATGATAGGGGTGGATGAAGCAGCAGTTTCAAATTTGCAACAAAATGCGATTTGGGCTGTTTGAGATTCCTAAAGCCCCCTCCTCGCGTTTTACTGCAAATGCTTGAGGCAGCATGCTGGAGCATGCCTTCAGTCATTTCAGTGTGTTTACAACTTGGTGCAAGATGGATTGAGTCTATAGAAGGCAAGAAGTGATCAAGCTCTCACTCAACAAGCCCAATTCAAAAGTCTTCCTGCTTCTCCTTGTAGTGGAAAAAGCTAAGGAATGCATATAATATTTATCATAATATCTAAGCTACATCACATCAATCAGTACCTTACCCTAATATACTATTAAACAAGAAGAAAAGGAAATAGAGTGTCTTACTGACCTGGAAGCTATCTGTATGTGTGCTGTGCTGGTGATGAGTATCCTGTGCTGGGGATGAACCTGTGCTGCTGGTCAGGATGCTGATGGTGTAGAGTAGGGAGGTAGAGAGGCAAGAGAGCTGAGTTAGGAGAGATTAAATAGGAGTGAATAGATTATTGCAAAATACAAAAAAAGTAGCTAATAAATACCACACGTGTGAAATGTAGTCGTTTTTTCACACGTGTGGGTCCCACCCAGATCTTTTGGAATTTGAAATTTGACACATGTGAAAGTCACTTTTTGCCTTGGAAATTGTGCCAATCATGATTTCATAATCAGATCTATTAACACTCTTCCCTCCCCGTCTTCCATCCCTGCCAGCACCCTCCCATCATCCTTTTCCTTCACCCTCTGATCACTTCCTACCCAACACACTCCATCCACTCTGCAACCTGTCTAAAGACTGCTGCCACTGCCAGATCTCCAGGTTACTTAGGCTGCAGCTCAAGTTTGGAAGAGAGCAAGAGAATCACCAAGGCAACTCCAACAGTATGGAAGAGGAAAAGAAAGGTCAGAGATCTACATTCTTTTCAATGTTTTCTGATATATATTTCTTCCATCTATAGAATTCTTGAATCTTACTGCCTAGGAATCTAGTACATCACCCTAGGATTTGATTAGAGATGGATATGAATAGGACTTAGAAGTTTGCAACAAAATGTGAGGAGAGTGCTTTACATTTTCCAAATGGTCCAAATCGCGTTTTCCTACAAATTCTTATATTAGTTTTAGTTTTTATTTCTTCCTCTTTGTTTTGCTCTCTTTTGCCCTGGGGAATTCCTCCTAGTATCATTTACTGTCCAGAACATTGTAAGATGTTCCTAGCATTTGATTGGAGATGGATGTCAATAGAAATGGAGAATTTGCAACAAAATGTGAGGAGAGTACTTGGCCCTACATCGCGTTTTCTTGCAAATTCTTGTGTCCCTTTTGGTTTTCACTTCTTCCTCATTGTTTTGCTTTCTATGTCCCTGGGGATTTCTTTCTTGATGATGAGAAAAGTTTTTGCTTTAGAACAGTTGATTCTCAGGCCCCTCCTTTCAAGAGGAAGCTGGACTTTTCTGCTGCTATACTCAGACCACAGCAATCACCACGTGATTCATGTGTGCTCATGAAGAGAGTTGTTTGGTGATATCCTATACATTCCCTGATTGCATATGTCAGCATAAAGAATTCATGATATATAAATTTTTGTTCAGGCAAAAGCAAGAGACTGGAGCAGAAAGGTGAGTCTTCTCTTTCAAAACAAAGGGAACCAGAAGAGGACAAATCTCCAGATTTGCTCCTATTTGACTTTCTTCACAAGTGCAAGGATCAGAGGACACATATACCACAGTATTTTCAACAGGGAGTTCACTATGAGCTCTGTTTTGGAGCATCACAGAGATTTTCTTTCAGACCATTGGGATACCTTCAAACAACTGACAGAGGCAGGAAGAATTGTGGAAGGTGAAAAGGTTTTTGTGCATATAAATCATATTGTCTCCATTGACAGGCTGAATTACCATGTGAATAGAAGATTTGACAGCCTGCCTGAGGAATATAAATTCAGCTGTAACTTGCACACCAGAAAGTGTAGAGTGCTTGAGGAAACTATGGCATTCCTTATGTACATTGTCTTCCATCAGCAATCTCTAGAAGAGCAAGGGCAGGAGGCTGAAGAAGAAGATATATTTGTAGCGGAGGTAAAAGAGGATATTCCTGTGGCAACAGATATGGCAGAGCAGGAAGAAGATATCAACCTCAAGGATGAGGGGCTGCAAGTGGCTGCTCTTGACCTTGTTCAACTGAGGACTGAAACTCTTAGGGTAGCACAGCCAGTTGAAGATTTTGATGTTCAGAGCAGCAACTATGTAGTGCCCATGCTTCCAGGTGTCTTGATTGGTGGTAAAGATTATGTTTTCCTCCATGATATAGAGTGTATGTTCAATTTGAGGGAGGACTATGCCATTTCCCTTATTGCCCAGGCTTCAAGGCTTGACAAGGAGGTTGGCATAGAGGATGACCATTCACTACTGGCTTTGGAAACAACTTTTGATCCTGCAGAGGCCCTTACTATTTGTTTCAAAGAGGCTGAAAATTTCCAAGAGCCAGATGAAGCTACCTTCCAGCTCACCCAGGAAGCTATGAATCTCTCAGTACTTCATAAGGAAAAGCTTAAAGAAGAGGCTGTACTGGAGGGGAGAGGAATAAATCTTTGGAAAGATGAACTTCTTGTTGCTGATGAAAATGAGAAGGTATGATATTATTACTTCAAATCAAATACTTTATCTTGTGTTTAAATGTTTTGTATACTTCAAATCAAATACTTTATCTTGTGTTTAAATGTTTTGTAGTTATGTATTATTGTCTCACTCCAATCTTTTGATACGTGGTAGCTACAAATTGAGGATGACACATTCCTCCAGAGAACAAGTGGAAGCAGGCCGGCTGGGTTTGGCAAAATGTCAAGCCTAGCTCATTATATTCATGATCTAGGCAGTGCTAAGATCTTGACTATAGGCAGTTGAGCAACAATGGAGAAGCCATTGTTTACTTCTTTAAATGTTTGTCTAGGGTTTTAGGTGGACATGATCTTCCATGGCAAAAGGAAAAGATCATTTTAATAGAGAGGTTGTCTGCCATAGATATATTTGGGGATTATGTGAATAAGCAGGCCTCTAGGGCCTCTTACTTTTTGTCTTACACTTCTTATGCATTAGCATGTGGTGTTAAGAAGTCCAAATGTCTGGAGGGCTATGGAAAACACAAGCTCATAAGGTTTCGAGAGCCACCCATGATTGCATCAGGCCACACAATCCAAGAAGAAGAACACGTGGAGATAGCTGAAGACAAGGATACCCCTCTCAGACAAGCAACAGAGGCAAGCATTGATAAACAGACAGTCAACATCAAGCCAACAAGGAAGAAAAAGAGTCCAATCAAGTTCAAAAAGAGAGTTCCGACTGGCAGGCCTTGGGAGTAATAGGATTTAGTCATCAAATATAGCACAAACATTATGTTGAAGTTGAACTGATTTGTACAAAGTCTTTGATCCTCATCAGTTCCTTGTCCGTACGGACGATCAGTACCCTTTTGCATTTGTCCCATCACCATACGACACTTCAGTACTCTTCCCACACTCAGTAGCTTCTAATAGCGTTTGATACTCAGCACCTTATTGGTAAGGATCAATAGTGTGTCTAGCATAATTAAGTAGTATTGATTGAATTTTTTGTGTGTAGCTCATGGATGTATTGATACTAGATCACATGTTTCACAAAAGAAATACTTTTGATGGAGTCTCAAAACATATAGGCATAACACCAAGAGTCACTTGTTCCATAGAATAAAAATCTATTGATTGAGTTTGAAAACATGTGGACATAACACCAATAAGTTACAAACTGCTATTCATGTTTACTTGTCCATTTATGGTTTCTAAATATCTTCGAATCCCTCCATTGTCTATGTCTCTCTGTTGCCATTGAATTGTCCAAAGTTTGCCTTCATCTTTGCTTTTGGGCTAGAATAAAAGCAAGCTTGACTTTGGAACTAGCAACTTTTCTTTTAGCATGCAGCCTTTGTAGAATGCCTCGATAAAACCATTGGAAGACTTCCTTCAGAATATTTGCCTTTTGACTCCCTCCATAGTGTTGTGTGTGTCTGAAAAATGCATTACGTGCCATGTAGTGAGACTTCTCCATGCCTTGGGTAGACCAAATTGCTAGGCATCCATACTTTTTGACAAAATAGGGAAGGTGGTTGTAGATGATATGCTGTTTTCACAGAGACATAAGAATGCATAGTAAGTTATAAAAGAAAAGAGGAACACACTTAAGTAAAAGAAGAAGACATCACTTTACCATGTAGTGAGTTATATTGCAGGCTGTCCACGCGTCTTTCATTGACTTCCCAAAATGTTTAATTGCCTCTTCAAAGTTCTTGTAATCACTCTTTGTCCATGTTACATTGTCACAGAACATGAAGAGTTGATCAAGAGACCTCTACACCTCTGCCTTCACATTTCGTGCTTCCCCATCTGCCTCATGATCTTTCATGACATTATGGACTTGCTTCCACAATCCATAACTAATCCTTGAAACTATTCTACCTTGCCTTACTTGCTTACTACTGTGTTTGGGTCGAGACAAGAATCTTCTTGCCTTAACACCACCAATAGAGGGCTTGATTGGTACCTCCTTGCCATTGGTAGACTTTTTAAAATCCTTTGTGATATGAACATCACCTCCATGCAGACCTATATCGGATAACACTTTTTCCAATGCATGAAGAGCATCCGTTCTATTTCTTTCGGGACGGAGTTTCCAAGCAAATCCAATATACAAAAATACCAATTTCTCAATAATTCGACATAGAGCATACAATGTGCATATGTGAACATTACATAGTGGAATGTCAAGAATGGCAGGGTTAACTTTATCTCTATTAGGTGCTCTCTTCCACCATTTGGAATCCATTACTTGAGCTGATTCTTTGCAGTAAAGACAAGGAGACTTTGAGTTACCTCCTTTACTAACGTTATACATGCACTTAAGTGTTTTAAGATCCCCCGCCATGTGCCACTCTACTTGAAAATCACCTTTTCCTGCAACATGGAGATTCTCTCCTTGCACTTGTCTTTTAATTATTCTTGGTATTTCCGTGTGGTGAAACACCCAATCTAGTGTTTCATGGTCTTCTATCTTCACCTATGATTATACAAAACAAAAGTCTTACTATAAAAGATTTGAAAACATTGACTAAAATCAAGTACAAAACAAAAAATGATCATACTTGGAACGAGCCTAACCACCATATGTGTTTCTCCGACTGCACACTAAAATACTTCGAACTCGCTTCAGTCAATGATGTATCAAGTGCTCCATTCATCAATGTAATAGTAATCCTTTCCATTTTCTTTTCCTTTACAACCTCACACTCATCCAGTTTGATAACAAATTTCAAAATGCCTTTGCACTCTTCAAATGTTATTCCATAAAACTCGACCATTCTTCTTTGAAGTTGTTGTAGATCTACAAATATATTGTTCCAAGGGTCATACACAGTGGTTCCTTTACCACCATGAAATATTTCTTTAATATGGATATATTGTCCAATAAACTCATCTATACTTTCATTCAAATGACCTCTTATCTTCCACACAGTTGCTGGATTTGGCAGTAAAACTCGTTTAATCCTTTGATCTCTCAAAGTTGAGGATATCGCATGGAAAATCGAACTATATCCCTTCCTGCTAACTCCACTAACATCAAGAGCCTCTTGGATTGTAGTACCATCAACTTGATTATTGGATATAAAGTCCTCTACAACATTGCGTTTGATTGTTTTATATTTCTTTTCTTCAATCAAACCTTTTGCTACACCACAAGAAAGCAATCCTTTCATTTGTTTAACTGGAAGAAGGTTGGGATCCATATTTTCTTTTGCAGGCTCCAATAGTTTCCTATAGTAACAACATAATATGCCTATATTATTCAACACTTCCAATCCTGTTTTGCGTTAATGGATAAAATAGATATAGTCATTTGAGAGCATTTTTGAGTATAAAAAATGAAAAATTACAAACTAGCCTTGCTTCCTGAATTCTTCGCTTGCATCCACCAGTCCCAGCCTTCAAATTTGCAATGTTTTTAATCTTCCTACTTTGTTGTCTGTCTCCAAGCACGGTTCTCTTCCTTCTTGATCTTGTCAACTCTTTTTTACTCTTTGAATGCTCCTCAATTTCATTCTGCAACGAATAGCTATCTCTTGAATCCTGGCCCCCTTTTCTTGTAGGTACATTGTTTTATATGTTTCTGCAAATGCAGACTGTGCTGAAATATAACCAAGAAGTCCATTTTGTCCATCGCCCGCAAACCTTAGTAGTGTGGTTGGATTGACAAATGGAGGTTTAGAGTTTTTTACTAGACACTTTGGATATATGCTTCCATCACACCATAAGTCAATATGTTGGAGCTCTTCTCTTCTCATATTTTCCCGTTGTTGAGCATTCAGCACTGTATCCTTTCGTCTTTTTTGTGCTGGAGCATATTGTTCTTCTAAGTCGATGTGAAGATGGTGTAATTGCTTCTTCAGAGATTGTGACTCACTAGTATCGGCCATTTTTTGTGCTTCTGAGGTTGCAAAGTTTGCTTGTCAATCTCATAGTCTTTTTGTAACATGAATCGTGGAGGTGTGGCGGTATCCATACAATCATTAAGTTCAATGATGGATTCTTTATGAGAGGCCTGCACACGTCGTCAAAAGAGATGCGGAATCTTCGGGAAACAAAAAAAAACTAAGGAGATATTTAATGCAAAATCGTGTTAGTTAGACAAAAGATTATCTTATTCTTTTCTGAACTGACAGTTCGGTAGTCCTTACTGACAGTTCTGAGCCACGTTTCCATATTTTATTATTTTTTAGGTCTTTTAGGAGAGAAATAAATCGAAAAATAGTGAATTTCTTATAGGGCCCCAAAATGAGCTTCCTTTTTCCCTAATGCACCCCATTTTCTATAGTTTTAGATTTATATAGGTAGGAATAATCACCAATCCACCTACACTTATATATTCATGGAAGCATCTTATTTTTTACCCTCTAAATTGCCCCCATCATCAAGGACAAACTTGTCTTTATGGGACTCACATTCTCTGGCATATGCTTGAGATTATCTAAGTCTGACCACTTCTATAAGAGAATGTTGATTACATCTTTGTTGCGTTCCTTTTCCTTTTCCCCAAAGCTTGGCGCTTTGAGATCCTTGAAGATCCTAGCAGACGGTATGGACTGCTTGGTAGACTCTATGGACTACCACCCTTTGGAAGTCCCAACCTCGTGTGCTGAGAAGAAGTAAACTATACTCTTGTCTACACGAGTGTAGGAGATGCAACACTAGCAATAGGAGTGGTCGGATGTGAGTCTCAACGGTGGTGCAAACTCCTAAGGAATGTCAAAATTTGATTTTGATTTTGTTCTAAGGTTTGTTCCTAGCAAAAAGCTACAAATGGACTCGTGTGAGACCCCATGCTCTGAGACGATAGCTTCAAATCATGCATTGGGATCTGCATCACCGAACTCGTCCTCGTTCAGGAGGTTGTCATCTATGCTCGAGTCCAACAATGTATTGCGTCTGTAAATTTATAGAGGAAAAAGGAGGGGGAGCTCCCACGTGGGCATGGCAGCTCCAAAATAAGATATAAAAGAAAAAACTCAATATCTCTCTAAACCTCTCTCTCCTTCTCTCTATCTCTATCACTTTACCTCTCTCTCTCTCTCTCTCTCTCTCTCTAACTCTTCTAACTCTATAAAAGAAGAAGAAGAGGGAGGTGCCACCAGGAGGCACCTTTGATGTGCCACATGGTAGATCCCAAATAAGATATAGATGATAAATCTCTCTCTATTTAACATAAACTCTCTCTCTCTCTCTCTATATATATTTTGTCTCTCTATAACTCTCTATTTCTCTTTATTTCTCTCTATAACTCTCTAACTCTAACTCTCTCTCTCTCTCTCTCTCTCTCTCTCTATATATATATATATATATATATATATATATATATATATATAGAGAGAGAGAGAGAGAGAGAGAGAGAGAGAGAGAGAGAGAGAGAGAGAGAGAGAGAGAGAGAGAGAGAGGAGAGTCTCTCTCCTCTCTCTCTCTCACTATAACTCTCTCTCTCTCTCTCTCTCTCTCTCTCTCTCTATATATATATATATATATATATAGAGAGAGAGAGAGAGAGAGAGAGAGAATATATATATATATATTCTCTCTCTCTCTCTCTCTCTATATATATATATATATATATATATATATATATATATATAGAGAGAGAGAGAGAGAGAGAGAGAGAGAGAGAGAGAGAGAGAGATATAGATAGATAGAGAGATAGATAGATATATATATATATATAGATATATAGAGAGAGAGAGTTATAGTGTGTGTGAGAGAGAGAGTTAGAGAGAAATAAAGAGAAATAGAGAGTTATAGAGAGACAAAAGTATAGAGAGAGAGAGATAGAGAGATAAAGAGAGAGTTTATGTTAAATAGAGAGAGAGAGAGACAGAGAGATAAAGAGAGAGAGAGAGAGATAGAGAGATAAAGAGAGAGTTTATGTTAAATAGAGAGTTTATATATACATAACTCTTTAACATACACTCTCTCTATATCTCTCTCTCTCTCTCTACCTTTGCTTCTCTGTAACTCTCTCTCTCTCTCTAACTCTATTGAAGAAGAAGGCATAGCTTCCACGTGGGGGTAGCATAGAGCCGCCACTTGGCAGCTCCTAAAAATATAGAAGAAGAAAAACTGACTCTCTCTACCTCTTTATAGCTCTCTCACTCTTTCTTTCACTCTCCTTAACACTCTCTCTCTTTCTCTATGTCTCTCTCTCTCTAACTCTTTAACTCTCTCTCTCTCTCTCTCTCTCTCTCTCTCTCATGCAATTGAAGGACAAGAAATCTGAACTAGATAAAACTTTTCGAAAAGCCTCCGTGAGTCTAGTAAGTGGGCGGTCTATCGAGAAGGATGAGCAGTGAGATTGAAGACTTTCGTAAACCTAAACCAGCTTAGAACCATCTTTGTTTGTTTTTATGCTTTTCATTACTATTATCCTTTTACCCAAAATGGATTGTATCAGTCATGATGCAAAAACTATTGTCCCTCATGCCTCCAAGGCATTCCGAGGACGTTTAATGACTTTCTTTCCTCTCTCTCTCTCTCTCTCTCTCTCTCTCTCTCTCTCTCTCTCTCTCTCTCTCTCTCTCCTCCGTAAAACAAAAAACAAAAAACTCTTTCCCATTTCAAATAAAACAAAAAACTCTTTCCCATTTCAAATAAAACAAAAACTTTTTTAAAAAAAGTCTCTCTCTCTCTCTCTCTAACCCACACTCTATGCAACTCTCTCTCTCTAACTCTCTCTAACCTACACTCTTTCTCTCTCTAATCCACACTCTACGTAACTGTCTCTCTCTCTAACTCTTTGTAACCTACACACACACACACACACTCTCTCTCTCTCTCTCTCTAACTCTCTGTATGTCTCTCACTCCAACTCTTTCTTTATCTCTCTATCTCTCTCTTTTTAACTCTTTAACTCTCTCTCTTTCTAAATCTTTAACTCTCTCTCTTTCTAAATTTCTTTTTATATATCTCTCTGTAACTCTATATATCTCTCTCTAACTCTCTCTTTCTTACTCTGTAACTCTCTCTCTCTAAAATCCTCTAAGGTTCTAACTCTATAGAAGAAGTAGAAGAAGGGGGAGTTGCCACGTAGTGGCTCCTAAATAAGATATAAAAGACGAAGAAAAAATTGACTCTCTCTCTCTCTCTAACTCTATAGAAGAAGAAGAAGATTCCATGTGGAGGCTCCTAAATAGGATATAAAAGATGAAGAAAAAATGATTCTCTCTCTAACTCTCTCTGATTCTCTCTCTCTCTCTAACTTAATACTCTAACTCTCTCTCTTCCTCTCTTTAAAAAAGTCTCTCTCTAACTCTTTCTACCTCTCTCTAACTCCCCCTTCTCTCTCTCTCTCTCTCTCTCTCTCTCTCTCTCTCTATACAACAAGAAGAAGGAGGAGCTGCCACCTGGGTAACGGGCAGCCTTCATGTGGCAGCTCCCAAGTAAGATATGGAAGAAGGGGAAGAAAAACAACAAGAAGAAGGTGACTCTCTATCTGTCTGTCTCTCTATCTACCTATCTCTCTAGCTCTTTATAACCCACACTCTATGTAACTCTCTCACTCTCTCTAAGTCTTTGTAAAACTGACACTCTCTCTCATAGTCTCTTCGTCTACCTCTATCTCTTCAACTCTCTCTCGATATCTCTCTAACTTTCTCTCTCTCTAACTTTCCAAATCTCTCTCTCCCTCCATATCTCTCCTCCAACTCTCTATATCTCTTTCTAACACACACTCTCTGTCTATCTATATCTCTCTCTCTAACTCTATATATATCTCTTTATCTATAGATCTCTCTAACTCTCTCTTTCTTACTCTCTAACTCTTTAATTCTCTCTCTCTCTCTCTCTCTCTCTCTAACTCTTTAAGTCTCAAACTGTATAGAAGAAGAAGAAGGCAGAGTTGCCACCTGCTGGTGGGTCCCAAATAAGATAGAGAACAAGAAGAAAAAACTAACTCTCTCTAACTCTAACTCTACCTCTATCTCTTTCTTACTCTCTCACCACTCTCTCTCTCTCTCTCTCTCTCTCTCTCTCTCTCTCTCTCTCTCTCTCTCTCTCTCTCTCTCTCTCTCTATACAAGAAGAAGAAGGAGGAGTTGCCATGTGGGGTAGCCGGGAGCCTTCACGTGGCAGCTCCCAAAATAGAAGGAAAAGAAAGAAAAATCAGAAGAAGAAAGTGACCCTCTCTCTCTCTGTGTGTGTGTGTGTGTGTGTGTGTGTGTGTGTGTGTGTATCCCACACTCTATGTAACTCTCTCTCTCTCTCTCTCTCTCTCTCTCTCTCTCTCTGTATCCCACACTCTATGTAACTCTCTCACTCTTTTTAAATCTGTGTAACCCAAACTCTCTCTCTCTCTCTCTCTCTCTCTCTCTCTCTCTCTCTCTCTCTCTCTCAGTCTCTATCTTGCAGACTCTCTCTATGTAACTCTCTCTCTCTATGTAACTCTCTCGCTCTTTTTAAGTATATGTAACTCTATTTCTCTATGTAACTCTCTCACTCTTTTAAAGTTTGTGTAACTCAAACACTCTTTTTAAGTATATGTAACTCTATTTCTCTATGTAACTCTCTCACTCTTTTTAAGTATATGTAACTCTATTTCTCTATGTAACTTTCTCACTCTTTTAAAGTTTGTGTAACCCAAACTCTATCTCGATAACTCTTCAAATCTCTCGCTTTAATCTCTCTCTAAGTCTCTCTCTCTCTCTCTCTCTCTCTCTCTCTCTCTCTCTCTCTCTCTCTCTCTCTCTCTCTCTCTCTCTCTCTCGTCTACTACCAACCCAAATGTGGTAGAAGTGGTTAGTTTATGGAGGTGATATTCAACAAGTCTTGTGTTTGAATCTCACTTCTTGTCAGGATAGATTGTTTACGGTCTCTTGGGATTGTTCCTATGATGTTAAAAAGGATCTCTCTCTCTCTCTCTCTCTCTCTCTCTCTCTCTCTCTCTCTCTCTCTCTCTCTCTCTCTCTCTCTCTCTCTCTCTTTCTCTCGGTTTAAGCTTATGACTCTCGTAGGCAACATGGGCCTATCCTACATGAGAATATCACCAAAATCTTGCCCACTTCCATTAGTAATAACTACAAAGAATGGTCGTTGAAAATCTAGTAGTATAAGAATTGGTATATGAGTCAAAGCTTTATTAAGCTCATAAAAGGAATAGTCCTATCTATGAGTCCAGTCAAAGTATCTAGCGTTCTTAAGAAGTTCGGTTAAAGGATGTGTAATTATATAAAATTTATGTCAAACTTCCTATAGTAGCTACACAAACTCAAAAAAGATTAAAGTTCATGAATATCACACGGTTTAGGCTAATTAACAATCCTTTCGATCATTTTAGCGTCTACTTGAATACCGTCAATAGATACAATATGTCCTAAGTATTCAATTTACTCTTAAAATAATTATCTCTTATTAAAATTGACATAGAGGTTGATTCTCTCAAAGAAGTGAGAACACTTTTTCTAAATGATGTTCGTGCTCTTGACAATTCTTACTAAAAACTAAGATATCCTAAAAAAACACTCAAATAAAATTTTGATGTTTTAAGAATATTCTATTCATCATTTTGTTGAAAGTAACTGGAACATTCGTCAAGCCAAATGGCATAACTAAAAACTTATAATGGTCAGTTTGGACTCTAAAAGCAATCTTGAAAATGTCTCCTTCATCCATACAAATCTGATGGTGGTAACCGAACTTGACGTCAATTTTGCTGTGTTTCCTTGATCTTGTCTAGCAAGACATCCACTCATGGTATCAAATATTGGTTTTTGTTTAAAGCATGATAAAATCGATACACATTCGATATGTTCCACTCTTCTTTTTGGCAAGAAGGAACTGGAGCACCAAATGGATAACTGCTAGGTCTAATCAGTTATGTCTCAGATAATTTTTATACTTGTTTCTGAATCTCTTTCTACTCAAGCATGTTAACTCGAAAAGGAGCTTAACATGGCACAGAACTTCCAGGGATTATCTCAATTTTATGATCTTCTGGATGGGATTTATTATTTAGGTAAACCAGGAGGTAGGTCATCTATAGAATAGTCAGAGAACTTAGAAATAAAAGGATCATGAGACATGTTTGGTTTAGAGTTATCATGAGCACTAAGCTAGTTGACAAGAATAAAAAATGTCTTCTCCTTCTTTCTTATAACTCTTTTAGCTTGAGTATAAGTTAAAAAACAACCTAAATCACCCTTAGTTTGACACTAAAAATAAATTTCTTTATTATATTTCATTAACCATATTGTATGAATGTCATCTCACCAATTTGATTTGAGGGTTATGTTCATGTCTCCATGGCATTCCTAATATAACATCAACACCTTGCAAAGGGGCAACTACAAACTTTCTCTTTTCCTTCAATGAGTTCATTTCCAATTATAGATCCTTAACCTCTTTAGTGCAATTGTACTTAGTTCTTTGAAATGTTGCTTTCATTTTATATATAGAGTGTGATGCATCTAGGTTAAGTGTTTTTAATGCCTTTTTGAAAATGAAATCATGTGAACTACCATCATCATGTGAAGTCGTGTGAACTACCATCATCATGCAAAATAGAAATTTGCTTTCCTATTATTTTTCCTTGGATTCTTAACAAAGCATAAATAGGAACCTTACCTTCATCCGAATAGTCAAGATCGGAATTACCCTCTTACTTGAGTGAATCAACATCGTCATCTTCAACAACCATGTTGACACAAGCCAAAGGTGTAGAGTTCTTTTTCTTTTCTAGACAATTTGGTGCAATGTGCCCCTCCTTGTAACATTTGAAACACTTGAAAATACGATTCTTTGGCCTACCATTTGATTTGAGGGTTTGGTTTTATTATCTTTTCAAATATCCCCTTTGGCCACATCTTTACTCTTATACATCTTGGATTTATCAAAACTACTTGAAGGGAAAGAGGATTTAGAAGACTTTGCATAAGAATTATCCTACATTGTAGAATCTCTAGCTTCCGAATCCTCTTCACCTATAAAATATCCAATAATAAATTGGTAAACAATTCTTCCATACAAACCATCACCACACACGTGTTCAACAGGCATAAGTACTCTAGGAATCACCCGGCCATACAAACTAACTACAGCAAACATAGGAAGCCGCAAGCATACGTCAATGTGCACCAAATGTATTAATATTTGAAATGGCATCACCCCCACGATATTAACATAATTTGGCATAAGACATAACGGAAATCCGAGCATCCTCGAATTATCTAAGAGAGTAGAATAATAATTTTAAGAGAGCTTAAAAGCTAAACAAAAACTTTTTGTCGAAGGTTGAACTTTGAGTCTTGCTTCACACAATAATTCCATGTACATATATACAAATTTGAGCAAAGGTCAAAATTAAAATTTGTAATTTTTTTGTTTCTTGAAAACTTCAATTATGGTCCCAAAATCTGAAACATAAAAAAATTATTTTGGATTTTCAAGCTCAAAATAGGCCAAAATTTGAGTTTCATACTCTGGAAAATTATTGAAAAATCACTAAAAATTCTTTAAAATTTTAAAATTACGGGCTGAATCTTTGAGTACCCACCAAAAATTTATAGCAAGCCAAAAACTCCCCAAAAGTTTGAAATCTATGCTAATTTAGTTATTTCTAGCAAGCCAAAAACTCCTCTCAAAAGCTTGAAATCTGTGCTAATTTAGTCATTTTTCAAGCTTAAAAGCTTATTAGGCTTAATCTCTACTAGTCAAAGACCTTGTAAGCTGAAAATAAGCACATAATTGAAGAAGGATAGCTTACTGAGAGTCACCTCGAGCCCTTGATGAAGTGGAGAAGATAAAATTTCTTTACGTGAAGCCTCCTTTACTTGTGAAGCCTCCTTTACTTGTGAAACACATCTATGGTGCATGATTAAGGAGAGGGTTAAGGGATTGAAAAGTGGTTTTTGCTTTAAAATTAGTTTTGAGTTAGAAAAGTGTTTTTCTACCTTCTTTTTCCCTTTAATCATTGCCCAATGGTCACAAAAACCTCTACCCTTTAACCCTTACCTTTAGCATTTAATTTCTTCAACGCTTTTTAGTTTATTCTACAAATTGATGTAGCCTATGCTCTGATACCACTGACATAAGGATCTCCGTCTAGGAATTTGCAAAAATAATTTCTCAAGCAAAATAATTATTCAACCATTCAACTTAAGCTATTGCAACAAATTCGACATAAACCAAGCTTTAAAATTAACGTATAAAAATACATGAAAATACTTAGCTCTTGTACGACACAAACATTGGTTGAAATCTTCCCCCCTACATGTGTTCCCTATTCCCCACGCATGAGTATTTTCAAGCATTCAATTTCCAAAATAGGCCATAGCCTCCAAAAATACAAAAAGTTGTGCTTTTTCTTGCACGTCGCTCTCTCTTTTGCCAAAATAGAGAGCTCTTAAATATTAAATTACTTGGGGCTAGGGGAAAGCTTTAAAGCTTTACAAAATAACTATTTGCAAGTATACGGTTGTAGAAATAAATAAATGGATGTGCACAAGCTAGCACATAAATACAAACCTTATCCAAAATAATGAATGCCTTCCAAAATAAAACTTGTGCACTTTCACCTCAATCTTCCAAGTCCTCTTCACCTATAAAATATCCAACAATAAATTGGTAAACAATTATTCCATAGGCATACAAACCATCGCCACACATGTTAATTAGGTGGTACTCCAGGAATCACCTTGTCATACAAACTAACTACAACAAACATAGGAAGCCGCAAGTATACGTCAATGTGCACACTAAATGTATCAATATTTGAAATGTCATCACCCACAATATTAACCTAATTTGCAAAGACACAAAGACAATCTAGGTATCCCTAAATTATCTAAGAGGCTAGAATAATATTTTTAAGAGGGCTTATGTACTCCCTTCTGGAAGCACGGCAATAACTCGAGTTGATGAGTCTCAAAGTTTATACCAAGAGTTCACATGTTTAATCATTGACTCATACTCTTGTTGTAGAGCTGTGCCATTGGGCTCCACTCATCACCACTTTTAATAACAAAGCTGGGCACAAAGACATTCTTAAGCCGAGTAAAATTGACCTTATCCTCCAGCTTAAGGTGATGTGCCTTATAAAAATCCCAAACCCACCACACTCACTAGCTCAAGGCTAACCAAGTGAAAAGATATTACCTTTCACTCCTCCTTGGGAACCTAGTTGCTTACCTGCCATCTTGTAGGAGAGGCAACCACAAAGATTTCTAGCTAGCACTTGTTAAGAATACCTACCTCCCATTTGTCTCACCATACAAGAATTATCCACATAGATCTTGGAACTCCCAAGTGTTGCAAGACCATGCTTCACCATGCAAAGACAATAGTCCTCTCTCTCTCTCTTGCTCACTCTCATACACTCTCAGTAGTACACGCACTACCAAAAGGGCAGGAAGATAGGGTAGAGAGCTAGAGCAGAAGGAGTAAGAGCACACTCACTCAAGGGAATGTCCATTTCCTCATTAGAGAAATTCACTTATATACAAGGAAGTTATAAGTTTGTGTGTCCACACCTAATAACTAATTGGGCATACTTATTGTCTAACCTTATCTACGCTAAGCACACATTGGGTGGATTTTTCCTCTTTCACTTGGCTCAGTCATCCCTTGACTACATCATTAAGGGTAATTATGCAAGAAATACAATGATTGGAACAAGTCGTTAATTCTCACTTAGGTGGATAACACATGATTGAGGATCTTTTAGGTGATCTCCATTATGTATACATTCTTTAGTGATTTTGCACTGCTTGTGGATGCTCTTGGCTCATTGTAGATGGCTCATCTCCACTTGTTAAGCTTGTCATAGATACAGGTGTGTGCATTATTGATGCATATTGATGCAGATGTGTGCATTATAGATGTAGGTGTGTGCATTATTGATGCATATTGATGGTCTGTGTTATACTTGAGTTAACATTCCCCCCTCCTGGCTTGAGAAGAAATTAGTTGGAGAGGATTTTTCATGTTGGTTGTTGGCAAGGCTACAACCAACGTTGTGTGATGGATAGTTAATGTTGAGGGTACATATGTCGGTGTGAATTCATGTGTATGGGAAAAACAAGTAAGGGTGCTTAATACACATGCTTGAATAGTGTAAGAACCTACCTACTTATATGCATCACAAAATAGAATAGCGTGCGATGCAAGAAGGATTGACTGGGGAGAGCTTCCGATGTCGAGGTGAGTGTACAGTGCAGGAATGGTGAAGAACTTCGAGAAAATTTTACATAATATTCTCCTTCCATCTCTAGAAAAATAATGATTGGAATCTTATGCATGCCCATTTGACACAAGCGACTTGACTTAGACTCTTATGCGTGTCTCTCCAACACATGTGTCTCTCCAACACATGTGACTTGGAAAATGATGTATAAGTGAAAAAGCGGAGTACAATGAGTAAAAGATAAATGATAGTTTGCCATTATGTTTTTGGCTGTGAGCAACATGACAAGACAATTTGTCAACCCTTCCACCATAAATTTGTCCTCAAATGAAATCATTAGATTTTGTTATGGGGTGCTAATACCTGTTTTTATGAGAGTTGTCGTGTTTCTTCTTTTGTTGTTTTCTTGAGGTGACTTTGTTAAATTCGACCGGTTGGAAACCTAGTTTTCGCACTGAAGAAGTCAAGGCTTCTTGGTTGATTTTTCTTTGTGGACTTTATTTATCTTTGACTTCCTAAGATGATGATAAGGTGTGCATCTTACTATCTTTAGCTATGTACTTCTTCATTGTAGCTCCTCTCTCGGCTACATTCTTTGTTTGTTGGTTGGTTTTGAGGTGCATTATCTGGGACCTTGATTACATGGTTGAAGTTGAGATGTTGAGAAAGATGTATATGCTATAATTAGAGATGAATCACTCACCACATGATTTTCTTATTATCTTCCCTTTGTTTTTTGTTTTTTGTTTTTTTTTGGTGCAAGGATGTGGTGCATGGGTCACCAAATTAGAGTGTCTAATTTGTGCACCATGCATCGTAGTGCCCTGCTCATGTAGAATGTAAATGTATCATGCAATGCAAGAAACTCAGTGTAAGGGCCCATGGGTCAAATTGACAATATATCTATCTTAGGTGTTCAGTACATGAGGTATGCTTGCACAAGTTGGGATAGGCAAAGCAAAGGAGACTTTATGGTGAAGAAGCTTCACACCACCTTATTGCTTGTATAGAATCATCTTCGAGGATCTATTATCTTACAAGACCATGACAACTGTCAATCAAGCACGAAACATTTATCACAATTAAGAATGAGTTGTTACCTTCTCTGCTGTGAAAGTCATGGGGCTAAGAGTAGTTTGATAAGTTGTAAAGTCAGTCTCACCATGTGATGTTGTTTCAAGCAATCTTTGATCTGCATAACACTTATGTGGGAAGAATGGTCAGTAAGAATAGCTTGCATACAACTAGTTAGCAGTGGGACTTGGATAAACCACCTTGCCACCACTTATGTGGAAAGAATGATCAGTAAGAATAGCCTGCATGCAGTTGGAACACCTTGCCACAAGGTGTAAATTTGTTATACAAGGTGTCAACCATTTTCTTTTTTGGAGTCCACAAGGATCATGTCCCCCATGTCCCCCCATCATAACCTTGGGCTAAAACTAGTGCCTTAGAGACCCACACTTGTCAAGTGTGTACCTGCTCTGGTTGGTGAGTTTTAAGTGGGGGATTTTTGTGTGAAGCATGGTCTCTTTTGACATTTAGTTTGTTGTGTCATTGGATGTGTCTTTTTTTGTTTGTTGGTGTCTGAGGTACCCAAATCAAGTCATTTGGGAGGACATTTTTTAAGCTCTGAGAAGGCGTTTGGGTAGCCACTTTTGTGATTACTAAGCTTGGGCTTGTTATACAGCTTGATGCCTATGTCTGGGTTTGTGTGTAAAGCTGCTTCAGTGTGGACTCTGGGGGATTCTTACACCATATCTTATGGTATCACTTGAGTGTAAGGGAGGGGGGTTTCAGGAAGGGGGGGCTTAAGCTTATAACTTAGGGGGATTTATGGTGGCAGGGGATTTATGGTGGCAGGGGCTTAAGCTTATAAGTTAGGGGGATTTATGGTGGCAGGGGAGGGACAAGGGAGTAGGGGAGAATGAAAGTAGGGGTTTCATTTCTTCTTATAGTTTACAATATGCTAACCACACATGGAACAATATGCTAGTGGTGTAGTTTGAAAACTTGATTAGTTGACTATGCTTTTAAGCTAACCACACATGGAACAATTTTTGGAGAGTACATGTAGCCTCTTTGTGCTCCTAGCACTTACATCCATGCTACTTACATGGGCTACACTGTCACATGTATAACATCAATATTTGCTATTTGATTTTTAAACTTTAAATAGGGGGTACTTGAATTTCATAATTGGGACTCATATGTTTAGAAATGGCTATAGTTTCTTTTTTAGAGAAACTTAAATAGGGTTTTTTTATGAGTTTCATGCACGCAAGTGATGTCCCCTTTCTATGGAAAGTGAATACCTTGGGAGTGAACTCATGTGGCTCTACTTAGGTAAATCCAAGACATCTTTGGAAGCGTGTCCAGATGCTGAGAGTCGAAGTAATGCATTCCAAGGCACAACCAATAGAGTTTCTTCATCAAGCAAGTTCACAGTTTCATGTTCTGAAAGAAGGATATTGACCTACTGACCTACAATCTTTAATGAAGCAGTTCTAGAATCCCAATTAACATTATATCCATATTGGCCTATCCAATTTCTTCTGAGAAAAATCTCTTCAGATAATGCTCTAGGAGGCATCACAAAGAATCTACCTTCAGTGGGGTGATCTGCAATGTCAAACACTATTTTGCACACTCCCAAACAATTGACCATTTCATAAGGGGGCATTTGAACATATTTTTGGCCTTTTGCTAATGAAAGTAATTAGCAACGGACCAATAGGAATAGAGGATTGTGCACATTTGGTCTCCTTTGAATATATGGAGGGGGACTAGGCTTTTAGTACTATAATTACACTTGTCCTTTTAAAAAAGTAGGGGGTTTAGGGTAGGTATGGTCCCACTATTTTTCGTGCCTCAAAAAATCCTTAAAATTTTAAAATTTTCAAGATTCCCCCAAAACTCACTTTTCCCCCCAAAAACCTATCTCAAATTTCATTGTAGTCAAAAATTTCTTTTTCAAGCCCTCTTTCCCTCTTGAATGTCCAAATTAAACTCTTCTTCCCTTCCTCTTCCATCTCTTTAATATCCATCAAACCCGAAACCCTAATCTGCATAGCGTCTTCGCATTTCCTTTCTCTATCTCATTTGCCCAACCCTAATCTTACTACTATAGCTTCACAATTGATATGGCTGCACCACGAAGAAGACCAAAAGATGAGATTGAGGAGATCTCACTATAGAATAAGAGGGACGATGATGGTGCTTGGGTGAGAGAGGCATTTTGCAAGGGTGCTTGGGTTTTCCTGCAGCCTACTGCAAGAAAGATGAGATTGAGGAGATCTCACTATACAATAAGAGGGACGATGATGGTGCTTGGGTGAGAGAGGCATTTTGCAAGAGGAGATCTCACTATACAATAAGAGGGACGATGATGGTGCTTGGGTGAGAGAGGCATTTTGCAAGAGGAGATCTCACTATACAATAAGAGGGACGATGATGGTGCTTGGGTGAGAGAGGCGTTTTGCAAGGGTGCTTGGGTTTTCCTGCAGTCTACTGCTATTGGTGCGCACCAAGTTCGATGGACGAGATGTGATGGAGCTTCATTGGAAGGGTCATTTAGAGGGATTCAAAAAATCGAGCAATGGACACTTGGTGGCCATTGTACAACATGTGTACACGGCACGAGACATACATCTTCATAAACAAACTCGATTCCCATGCAACTGTAAGTATCATAGAGGGAAGGAAGGAGACTTGTGATATTATGATAGCTACATCTTTCAAGTTTAATGATCTTATTTTTGGGTTGTAGATATTTTTCCTTCCAACTCAACAGAGGAGAAACCATTACAAAGCCTTAACGGAACATTTCAAACACTCCATGCAGACATTGGTGAGACATTGTTTTCTTGTAAAACCAGTGCAGACCTTCTTAAGGAAAAGATCTTCTTTTACTGGCAATCCTATGTGGTGACAATGCATGACGGTGGGTTTGGTAAGCTAGAGATCATCACATCACATCTCCTCTCCTCTCTTCTATTTGAATGGCCAACTCCTGATGCTTGGACAGTTATGGTCATGAAATCAAAGATGCTTTGTGACATACAAGGATCTTTGAAGTTTGCAAAGCCATCTCGATCTGTGGGTCTCAGTTGGGTATGTCCAATTCATCTTTTTGCTAAGATGTTCAATCAATTTACTTTCTACAAACACTTACCATGTTTGTGTCCAAGAAAGTACTAGGTGATGACATGGTTGCCTTGCGTGGAGAGCAGTGGAACATTGTAGAGGGGTAGAATAAGGATGATACATTCAAGTGCAAAATAATAGAGTCCAGTGTTACATTTCGGTATCTTAAAGCTCGTGCTACCTTATACATTCGCTTTTATTATGAACGGTGGATGAAGAAAAATAATAGTTGGGTCCCATTGCAAGCGGATGAACAAGTTGTTTTGCCTCTTGACATATGCGTTAGGTTGCCTAATGGTGTGGTGAAAATTGTAAGTGCAAGCAGGCACACTGGATCCTCCTAAATATTAGGGAGCACCTCAATATCATGGGAAGTGAGGATATGGCATAGTTCAAGGTGAAGAATAGAAAGATTCGAATGCAAATGGAGTCGAAGACCTTCATAGATGCTGATTGGGAATATGATTGTATAAGCATGACTTAATAAGAAAGCTTTGGATTTTTTTTTATGAAGTTTATTTAGACTCTTGGGATTTTGTAAATTTATGTATGTAATTCATCAATGAAAAGTTTTGTCTTGTAATTGCTGTGCCTTTGTAATTTTTTATGTTGTTAGAATTACAATATTTAGAGCTCTTTTTATGAAGCCCTTTAAGAGTTCTAATATTTTTCTTTTAGAGATGTACTTGAGTCATGAGATGACAATTATGGCACAATAACTCAAAACCATTACAAACTCAAGTACAAATGTGTTTTGAGTAAAAAACATCACAACATGAGAAGAGAATTTCTCAATCTTTACAAACATGAGAAGAGAATTTCTCAATCTTTACAAACAAGATTATAAAATTAGAAGAAATTTTATAAATATTTACAATGATAAATAGGGAGGAGAATGAAGCTTTCTATTTTGTCTCCATCTCCTCTGGTTTTCTCTCCATGTCCCCCTTTGTTTTCTTTGGTTTTGTGGCCTCCTTTGTCTCCATGTCCATATCCTTTGACTACTTTTCGCTTATTCTTACCAGTAAACTTGAACTTGAGTTCCTTCTTAGCTTTCTTGCCAACACCCTTCTTGGCACCCACTTGAGGATCACTTTTCTTTGAGGTACTTCCTGATTTAGTACCCTTGGTTTCTTTATGTGTGCCTTGTTGAGGAGCACCCTTGGTCTCTTTTTGTAGAGTTCCTTGCTTAAACATAAAATGCTTTAGTGGTGAATGTATAGGCCTTTTCTTCTTCTTCTTCTTAGATGGAGAAGCTTGCCTTGGGGGTGGTGGAGAATCTGGATCATTTGGAGTAATTAAATTATTCAAAATAATATTGACAGCTCTTGTATGAACACTCCACATCCAAAACTCGTGAGATCCAAGAGCCTGTCAAATTAAGATAACTTCTTAGATTTAAGAACCAAGAACTATAGAAAATAAGTTAAAAAATAGTGGGTTTTTAACTTAACCTACATTGCTATCAATCTCGGTATATTTAGATAAAAGATATTTCCACACATTGACAATAACATGCCATCCACATGAGGTAGAATCTTTTTGTAAAGCCACTGGGTGATTCAGAAACTTATACTCTACCTTCTTTTTATAATTTGGATATTCATCTTCAATAGCCGCAATAGCTCTCTTACATGCCTTATTGAAAACAAAATTTGAATATAAGGAAAAATAAAGTATGAAGCTCAATATTCAAGTTATTAAGGAGAACTACTTACAATTTAATCTGCCCATGCATGCCAGCTAGGTTGTTCATGAAAATAATAGTCCTTCTCATCAGAAGATTAATAACACAAGCACTCTAGTGCCCACTGGAAAAAAGAAAAAGATATATTTAAGAAAGCAAATATCATATGTCAAATATTTAAACACATAGGAATCATCAATTAGAGACGAACCTCTCTACATATGGCAAAACAACAAAACAAATGTTCTTATTTCTCATTGGCTTAAAATAGGATGCCAACTCGGAAGTCTTCTTCTTCATATCAATCAACGCAGGCGACACTAAGGGATCATAAATGAATATTTCGTTGACTTGATTTGGGAGCAATTCCTTCATAAGTGCCCTACAAGAGTTTATAAAGGAATTAACAAAATATGAGAAAATATACATATGTGAAAAATGTAGATATACCCTATACACATGAGAACAACAATGTCATTGATCCCCCTATTCTTCTCTACAAGCATGTAAAGGTCCCCATGTGCAATATAGAGATAGTCTTCCTCCACTGTGCCAACATTGCAGATTAGCTGCCTTGGTACTTGGGCAAGCCTATGAGTATTGGCCTTCTCCAACTGCACAAGGGTCTCTAAGCTATCATGCCAACATTGTAAGCATGTAAAGGTCCCCATGTGCAATATAGAGATAGTCTTCCTCCACTGTGCCAACATTGCAGATTAGCTACCTTGGTACTTGGGCAAGCCTATGAGTATTGGCCTTCTCCAACTGCACAAGGGTCTCTAAGCTATCATGCATATGTGAGACCTTTTCCATCACCTCCTCCTCCTTTTCCTTCACCTCCTCCTCCTCCTCAGAACTCTTATCATCTGGCTTAGATTTCCTAACCAACTTTCTTTTATTCTTCTTCTTGGAGGGGAAGTAACTTCTTCAACTTTAATATTATATACCTTTTATTTCCTTTTCAATGCTGGGGGAATTGCAAGGATATGAAAGGGTTTCTTATCCCTCATTGTTGGCAAAGGATGAAGAAATTTATCAAACCTCACCCTGCTAACAAGTGTCATGTCTCTGTCCATCAAAAGTGACTCTTCTTGCATGGGCATCACATATGAATCTATCATTCATGAAGTCTATAAGAAAGTCTTCACAAGCTTCTTGAAGACATGCCAGTGCACTACTGTGCCATCTATAATGTCCTTGCCCTTTGATACTATCACTTACTGTTCTTACAATTCTTAGGAATGGTGCCCTAGGGATCAGTAGATGTGTAGCCTCCTGTGCTTGCCTTATCTCAGCAAACAATTTCTTTTGTCTCTGGAGGAAAGTTCCTGCCTTAGATAAATTGGTTCTATCCTTTAATTGTTTCTTCTCTAATGGTTTCTTAGAAGTTTTTATTATTGATGGCTCTTGCTTTGGCACTCAATCTTTAGGAAGGGAGGGATCTGGGTAAACCATCCTTGCAGTTTTCTTTGTACGAGCCATACTGCGAGAAAGCTACGCCCAAGGAAGGACTACTTGTCGGTGCTATCCACGATGTGATAAGAGAGATCAGAGCCTATTGGATATGTCTACTCGTGCCGTGGGAGGAGGGCGAGAAGGCGAGTGCTGTCTAGTTGTCCATGGTGCGAAAGGAGGTATTGGAGCCTGTCGGATATGACTGATCGTGCCATATAGGGATGAAGGCGGAGGAGTCGCTCTGTCAACGGTGTGATAATTGAGATCGAACCCTGTAGAATTAGTCTACTCACGCCCGTTGAGGGAGGAGGGCAAGAACGCACTGTCCAGTGCGATAAGCCTGATTAGAGCTTGACAGATGGTACTACTCGCACCGTAGAGGGAGGATTGTAGATGCTGCGCAAAGTTACGAAAATAATCACTTAAAAATACTCGCACCGTCATTGGTACTCGACAATTTTTTTTTGGAATATTTTCTAATTTTATAGAATGCGATGTCATCATTTTGCGAGGATGATGTAAGCCCTATAATGTGGCACTTTGGTGATGATATCAAACCTACATGTGGCACAATGGCACATTTCGGTGACGTCAACCCTTCACTTCCATCATACATGTATGACGTCAGCCCTAATAATATCTATATATAGTCGTGCCTTGTTTAAATTTTAATTTTTTTATTTCGGTCCTCCTTCTTTGCCTCGTCCTCCACATGTGCTTTCAGTTCAACGTTTAGTTCACTATGCGATAAGAGAATTTGTTTCTAGTCCTTTCTTCGTCCTCGCACCGTGGATTGGCTTCCTTCCCCCTTCACTCGCGTCGTGGATTGGCTTCCTTCCCCCTTCACTCACGCCTCAGTTCACCATCATGCGATAGGCAATTTTGCTTCTTGTTAGTTGTTCGTCCTCGCGCCGTGGCTAGCATGGAGCAGGTGGTTCACTCCTATGATCCTTTGGAAGATGTAGAGACACTTGAAGAGGTAACAAATGAGCCTAGTGCTAAATGAAAACCTATTTGATTTATTAACGAGAGCTGGGCATGATGAACGTCTTCTAGATGTTGAGCCTATAATCAATGTGCCCTTTAATTTAGAACAAATTATTAAGGACATGGAAAGCTCTATGTTAGGGAAAGAGTGGGAGGCGTATAGTAAATTTGTTAGTATAGAAATTATAGATGAGGGATCATCGCAATATGTTCACATGTCTACCTTTGCTCTATCCTCATCTAAAAAAGAAAAGCATGTCAGGCAGGTGGGATGCCTATTTAGAAGATAAGATGATAAAGATTTGTCTTGAACACTACCCTTTGCACATGAAAAAGTGCAAAGTTCTTGAGTACTACTTTGGATTTGTGGCTTATCTATTTCTTCATGTGCAGACAAAGAGGACTACACAAAGAATGAACTGGAAGTTTAGAAGGGTCAAAAGGTTTCACAAGCCTCATTTGTCACAGAGATTGAATCTGATGATGAGGTTATGGACCTAGTTTTTGGTGATGAGGAGAGCCTTCTAAGCATAGCTTTTGATGTGGCAGAGTTTAAGGCATCCACAGTTATTGATGAGGGATCATCTGTGCATGGAGAACACTTGAAATTAAACTTCGTCCTCCCTGGGCTGCCCTCCTTTCTTATTAATGGCAAGAATTTTATTCTTCTCTCTCACATAAAAAAGCTTTATTTTTAAGGGAGGATTATTGCCTTGCAATCATAGCAGATGGTTGTGAAGTTGCCAGGGGTATGCTCGATGTGAAAAATGAACATAAAGAGGAGTTTCTAAAGTTGGACACTAAGGTGACAGAGAACTTCATTGAAGCCCCTAGAGCCATGTCATTGTGCTTTGAAAAAGCCAAGGAGACTGAATCTTCTCTTCCCACAGAGCTAGAATTTCAAAGTCTACAAGAGGAGTTAGGAATTACTGAAATTGGAAGAGAGCCCTTGCCCACCCTTGATCAAGGAAATAAAGAAGGCTCCATCAACCTTTGGGATGCATCCAAGTTGGAAGAGGATGAGAACCAAAAGGTAATTTATCTATTCTTGAGTGAGTGAATTTATGTGATTTATGGTATTGACTGAATTTATGTGAAAGCTAAATTCTTTGTTTAATGCAGATTGAGCTTGATGATGCCGATGGTTTCCTTGGACATGGAGGTGCTACTCGTGCAAGAGTTGGCCAAGATGCTACTCTTGCACATTACATCCCGTCTATTAACAAAGGAATATTTATTGTCTCCACAGCAAATATTCTAATGATGCTGAAATTCCACTTCTCACACTCAAGGCACTATCTAGATATACGAGCTATTCCTTTATCCCTTACAATACACATAAGGTCATGCTGATACAGAAGTGTGCTACTATTTGTATCTTTGGATTACGATACAGGATTTTGGCCTTCCAGAATCGGATACTTCCTCTGTTATGCTAGCTATGCTCTAGGTGCCGGACTAGAAGATGTAAATGCACTCAAGGGTTATAGTCGCAAGAAGTTTTTGTGTTATAGAGGAAAAATGCCTAGTGAAGAGGAAGAGCAAGTAGAGAAGAGACTTAAGAGCAGTTAATTATCTTGTCATTGTAAATATTTTGGTATATCTTTTATGTAATGAAATGATACGAATAAGTTTTAATTACAAGTCTGTATATTATGTTTCTTTCACTAGAATCAGATGGGCAACTTTGGTTAGCCTATCAACTACCACAAAAATGGAGTTGTAACCTGATTGCACTGAAGGTAATCCAGTGACAAAGTCCATATTGATGCATTCCCACTTCATCTGTGGAATGTCTAGAGGTTGCAGTTTCCCTGGCATCTTGACTCTCTCTGCCTTGACTCTTTGGCACATCAAGCATTTTTGCACATGATCAAGTACATCCTTTTTGAGTCCTGGCCACCCAGAAGAAGCTTTTCTTCACAGACATATAGGTTTTTATAAACCCTGGATGTCCAGCTCTATTAGGCTATCATGGGCTTTTCTTTATTCCCTCATTATTGGGGATACATAGCCGACTATTATAATACATGCATCCTTCATCTAGTTTGTACCCAAGAACTTGACTCATTTCCTGAGGAGTCTTGCTTTCCTGCATTAGAAGGGTAGCAATAGGGGCAAAGAATTTGTCCTGCAAGATTTTCTCCTTTGCTTCATTGATCAATGGATTTGACACCACTGTTATTGCAAGCAAGGAGGCTTTTCTGCTGAGCACATCTGCAACCACATTTTCTTTCCCCGACCGATACTTTATTTCAAAATCAAGTTCCTACAGGGTCTGCATCCATCTCCTTTGATGCATGTTGAGATCCCTTTGGGTGAAGATCCACTTCAAACTTTGATGTTCTGTCATCAAGGTGAACCTTTGTCCCAAAATATAATGTCTCCACAACTTTAGAGCATACACTACTGAGAGTAACTCCAAGTCATGGACGGCATAATTCCTCTCATGTGTTCTTAGTTTTCTGGATTCATAGGCCACTGCATGACCTTCTTGCATTAGAGAACCTCCTCCAGTGGCATCAGTAACTACCTCAAAGGGTTCGATAAAATCTGGCAATTTAAGAACAGGGTTGGTTATACTAAGGCTGTCTTTATCTTGTCAAAGGCATTCTGACACATTGTAGTCCATTGAAAAAGTGTAATTTTCTTGAGAAGGTTAGTCAAAGGGGATGCTATCTGAGCATACCTAGGTATAAAGATCCTATATCATCCGGTTAACCCTAGGAATCCTCTGATTTCCTTTATTGACTTGGGTTTTGGCCATTCAACTACTGCTTAGATCTTTGTGAGGTCACAGGAGAAATCCCATCCTTTGACACTATGAATCCCAAGTATTCAACCTGGTCAACAGAGAAAGAACACTTACTCTTCTTTGCAAAGAGTTGGTGTTTCCTTAGGATTTCCAAGACTTTGCGCACATGATCTTCATGGTCTGCAGCATTCTTTGAGTATACAAAGATATCACCAAAGAAGACAAGAACAAAATCATTCAATTATTCTCTGAGAATATCCTGCATAAGACGATTGAATGTCACTGGGGCATTATTCAATCCAAACGGCATGACTGTGAACTCATAATGCCCATAGCGAGTATTGAATGTTGTCTTTGGGATGTCCTGCTCCTTGATTTTGATCTGGTAGTACCTGGATTTGAGATCTATCTTTGTGAACATTTGGGTCCCAGTTAACCGATCCAGAAGTTCATCAATCCTAAGAATAAGATACTTATTCTTAATTGTTAATTGATTCAATCCCTTGTAGTCAATACAGAGTCTTAACATTTCATCTTTCTTCTTTTGGAAGAGAACGGGTGCACCCCAAGGTGAGACACTGGGTCTGACGAATCCCTGCTCTAATAGTTGTCTTAACTATTCCTTAAGTTCTATGGCTTCAGGGACTGGCATTTTGTATGCACACTGGGGTACTGGCTGAGCTCCGGGGTTAATTCGATCTCATGATCTACTTCATGAGATGGAGGCATCTCAGTCAGCTCTTCAGGAAATACATCTGCATACTCACTTAACCACTTTGGTTCTTTAGCCTTGCATTTTATGTCTAACAGATTTATTTTAACAACATACACAGCTTGCCTCTTTCTAAGCCCTTTTAATAATTTGGAAGCCTTGTCTAATTGTAGCACTGGGGATCCGTAAATTCCAATTCCTTGAACTTTACTCCCGTGAAGGTCAAGGAAAGAGATGGTTCCTTTGTGACAATGAATGTCAGCCTGATTCTTTTGGAGCCAATCCATTCCAAGGATTCCATCATATATTCCCAGGGGTAGGACTCTAAACTGGCACTCTGTTACGTTCCCATCTAGGCTAAACTGAATAGGGTCAGTCTCAAGGTAAGTGAAAAGAATCTTCCCACTGGCTAATTCCACTTGCATAGGTTTCCCTGATTTTTGATTTAGGACTAATTTACATAGATATCCTGGGGAAATAAAAGAATGAGTACTGCAATGAGTACTGCCTGAATCAATCAAAAGCTTGAATTGCTTACCCTAGTACTCTACTAGAGTCTGGAGGACTGAGAATTAATGGTTATTCCCTTGATGCTCTACTGCTGCATAGATCTGTCCTTTCTCTTCCTCTACTTCCTCAACTATGGTGGTGACTGCTCTAGCTGCTGCAGTCTGAGAGGTGGAACTCTCTCTCTTTGTTTGTTCCAATTCTAGGAGGGAGTTTGGAAACTGCTTTGCATGGAGGCTGCAGGCTGAGTTGGCACTCTTCTAGGGTTACCTTGATTCTGGCGTGGGGGACCTGGATTGGACTGATATGAAAGAGTCTATCTCGAAACTCTGGGACCCTCGCTTCCTTGGCCCACAGAAGGAGATGGGAAATCCTTGAGCTGGTGCGCCCAAGTCCGTGACATCCGAAGCATCCGTTCTCGCTTCGAAGCTCTTCTCTTTGCATTCTAGAGAGAGAAGGAGTTCCTGAGAATGTACTTCGAGGGAAAGGTCTTCCTTCATTTGTGAAGCTTCCCGTCTCCACATTTTGGTTAGTACCTTGGTGTCTCTTTAGAGGCGAAAAGTTGGAAGAACTTCCCGGAGCCTGAAATCTCTTGAAGGATGAGGGAGCTGGAAGAACTTCCCGGAGTCTGAAATCTTTTGAAGGATGAGGGAGCTGGCTTTGGCAGGACTTTTACGATGAAGGCTTTGGCAAAGTCCTTCGCCATTCTGACAGCTTCAGCCATGGACACTGGCTTGGCATTTTTGACCAGTGTTTCCAAGGGTTCGTTCATTCCTCGAATGAATCTAGCCATGAGTTGCTCTTCATCTAGAGGTGGTGAATATTTGAGTAGAAGAGCAAAAGCCTGGTGATATTCCTTGATGGTTTTGCTCCCCTGCTTTAGCTCTAAGAATTCATTTATTTTGGTTTCCAAAAATCCAGGGAGACAAAATAAATTAATAAGGCCTAAGCCTCTACTTCAATCCCTTGTAATCATTCTATGTTTCTGAATACAAGAAAATATTATTTTTCCTTGTTTTGCCTAGTGAGATAAAAATTTCTAGAGAGTGGTAAATCAATTTTGGGATATTTTTAGATAAATAAATTCTACAGATATCAAAAAAATGTTTCCTTGAAATAGAAAATCAAAATAGATTTTCCAAGGTGCAATTGGAATTAATAAAAATTGATTTAGAAGACCTTAGTCTAAGAGTCAAGATTTTTAATTTTTTTTTATTATGATCCAATTAAGGTTCCTATGGACCAATAAGATTAATCCAAGTGTTAGGACAAGATAAATCCAAAGAATAAAAGAAAATACCCAAAAATGAGTAAATGCCCACATAAAATGAAGAGTTGACTAAATACTAGGTTTATTCGTTAAAAATTATGAAGTATTAATTAAAAAAAATGAGATATTTTGGAGTAATCATTCATTTTTGACACATGGATAAGGAAAAGGGGCCCCTTCAAGGAGGCGCCTATTTCACATGTGTGGATGAGTTTTAAACTAAAAAATAATAGGATATTTTTATCTCTCCTCTCTCCTAGATCAAACCAAATAAAAACGGAAGCCAAACTAGTCCAAATCTTGTCCAAATTCAGCCAAACTGAAGCTGGAAAATTCTAGAACTCAGTTGGACTCAGTTAGTGGACTCCCTCACTTATAAATAGACCCTCATTTTTTTGTATTCTCATCTGAGCTATGCCGGTATTACTCTAAGTTAAGCTTATTTTCTATTATCCTCTAAAAACCCTCTACAAAATTGAAGAGATTGGAGCTTCTCTCTTTCTTCAATCTTCCTTGGAGACTCCAACAACATACCAAACCAATCGATTGGTTGGGGGCCTCTACTGCGATCAAAGAATCAAGTAATTTAGGAGGTAAAGTGTGGATTATTGTCTTCTTTTTCTTAAAACTCCAAATGTTTCTCTTCTCAACCCCTCTCAAGCTTGAGAAGCATTAATTTGAATGGCTTTTGAACACTATTGAAGTTCTTTAATGTATTGTAATGAAGAAACACATAAATTTTCATTTATGCTTAATTTATAATGGTTTTTAAGCATTTCTCTCTCTCCCCCAAAGAATGGTCATTCCTATGACCTATTCTCAATTTGAATGAAGTTTCTCATGAAGCATTTCTCTAATCTAAAAGTAATTTCTATGCTTGTCTGATTGGAGGCCAAAATAATAGCTTTTTAATACTTTTATGCTATTTAATTTATGGTAAAATTAAGAATCAATCCATAATTGGATAATGATCCAATTAGTAGTTATTCTAATCACATGAATAATACTAAACTTTATTCTTTCAAATTTATTGAGAATTATCAATAATATTAGCGGAGCTATGGCAAAATTTCTAAAAAGTAAACACATATATCATTTTCATTTATATTATGAAAAGAGGACTTCCTACCATATTCTAGGATTAATCATCCTAGATTAATTGAATGATTCTCGTTATAATCATGGAAAATTGATTTTTATATTTATTCATAAATAGTTAATTAGAAAAAAGAGAAATTTTTAATAATTCATTTTTATGTTAAAAGAGTAATCCCCATGACAATGGAAATCCATGTACTCCAATGAGGTAAGAGAAAAATTGTGATGCTAAAATAATGCATATTTTCTTTAAAAATTAAAGAAGGATTTTAGTTAAATTTATCTTTTTGCATAGATAATTTTTAAATGATGAAAGAGGAATTCCCACTATATTGGAATCCAAATATTTAAATGAGGAAAGTGTAATTATAATGAAAATTTTTATTTAAATTTTTAAGAGAAAATTTAGTTAGATATATCTTTTTGCATAGATAAATTTTAAATGATGAAAGAGGAATTCCCACTATATTGGAATCCAAATATTTAAATGAGGAAAGTGTAATTCCTACTGTAAAGGAATGAATGAAGTTTTTTATTTAAATTTTAAGAGAAAATTTAATTAAATTTATCTTTTTGTATAGATAAGATTAAATGATGAAAGAGGAATTCCCACCATATTGGAATTCAAATGTTAAAGTGAGAAAAGTGAAATTTTTAGCTTAATGGAATTAATGGATATTTTTATGTAATTTTTAAGAAGAATTTTAAGTTGATTCAATTTATGGTAAAAGAGGAATTTCCATGATAATTGGATTGCACTCATTGAAATGAGAAAAAGAAGGATTTCAAGTTTATTCAAAAAATAGGTATTGATATTTTAGTCAAAAGAAGATTTTTTATGATATTTAAGAAAAGATGGATTTGAATTAAATTTTAGTGTCAAAAGATGAATTTCCACCATAATTCTACCTAATGAGTTAAGGCTGCGAAATTACGTGGCATAAAGAATATCTTTGGATATTTTAATTGGTAAAATCACTAAATTGATATTCACCCAAAATCTAGATGTTTAGTTGAAGGGGGATCCTTGTAGAACTAAACCGAATGAATTTGGTTAGACTACGTGAGGGACGCACAGTAAACCTAACTCTCCTTCTCTCGATCTGAATCAGACAAAACTTCGTGACCAATTCTAGTTGCTAAATCCAAAGAATAGACTACCGAAACTAATCTAGTTTTTCCTTGACCAAACTCACCAAGAATCTAGTTGGACAAATGGACAAAATGATGGGTAGATTACCCTCATGAGAGATCAAGGATTCTCATTATGAAACTGGGAATTATGGAAAAAGGGTTGTTGGGAACCGATCTCAAACTGGAATTTTAGTTGCATTGGAACCTCTGTTTTTTCATTCAAAGGATTGTTTTATGCCAGAATGCTGGAGGAAGCATTTGGCTTATGTTTTTCTAAGAGGAGATTCGTTGTTGGAACAGCTGGCGGCGGGGAGTCGTCACAAAAGGGACGTTGCTTGCGGCAAAGCTTGTCGGCAAAGCTTGCCGAGGTCTTGACCAACCTCGATACGGTTAAAATGGTGCGCTTCCGGTACGATGGGCGAGGATCGATGAAGCGGTCCCTGAGTGAAGTGCTAGGACACCTATAAGGAGGATCCTAGAGGGTTCTGACCAGGCGATGCACAGGCTTGCGGTTGCTAGGACACCCATGCATACGTCGAGGAAGATTTCAGATGGACAAAAAGAAAAGATTTTTGAGAACCAAATTTTGATACTGGATCTCGTTGATTGGCCAGCTGGTCTTCAACGGAGAGTTTAGAGGATACATTTTTGTAATACAATGGACACGGAATTTTGGAAAATGATGATTAGAAATATTATGATTTCTATTGAAGGATTGTTTTTAAAGCGAGTCGAATCTGTTATAAATGGCAATTTTATATTGGGTGTGTACGTGGTATGCCTACCTTGATTTTTGCATGAATCATCGGCCAGGGAGCCTAGAAACCTTTTTCCTCGGTAGTCGGGCAAAAACCCCCGGGCAAAAACCCAACCAAATCTTTATAAAGGAATCCCACCAATTCAGTGGTCGGGTGGTTGGCTAACCCATGGGCCGGATGGCTGGATTGAAGGATTCCTGAGAAACAACTAGATATGATTAGTTACGTTATTTAGTTTTAAATCCTGAGAAGACCTTGTTCTGTGGGAGGGGATCATCGGCTGTGCCTCGTAAATGAGGAAAAAAGCGGTGATTCCATGGACCAAGTGCAAGTCTCTTCTTGATTTGACCATGTGACTTCAGGTTTGATCAAATCAGTTTTTCTAGTTAAGACTTGACTCGTCAGAGTAATTTTCCCATTAGAAGATTTTTCCCAATTGGCAGAATCGCCCGTGCCTTCCGGGCGAGGGGAGTCTTCCAAGCCCGAACGGTCTCGACGGAGGGGCCGCCCGGGCTAGCCTCTCGTCTTGGTGGACATCCACGGGCGAGGCCCCGAGTGTGTGGACCCCGCCCCATGCGGGAGGCTGATGCTGCTTCCGCCCCGCCGACAAGAGCCCGAGAACGGCTGGGCGGGGACCTCTTAGCTGGTATTAGAGCCTTGTTGAAAGCTAATAAGGATAAACGAATTCTTATCAAAAATTGATTATAAAAACTCAGAAAAAAAAAACGTTTTCATAATGTATTTCCACTCCATAAGCTTCTTTAATGAAGAATTTTTAATCAAAAAATTATTTTTATAGATGGAAGTTCCATACTTATCTGGTATTCCCAACCTCACCAAGTCGCAAGACATGACTGCGTTTGCCTTTGAGCATCTCATCTCTTCCACTGCAACTCAAAAAAGCCGAGTCAGACTCGCATGCCATTTCCATTTCGAGGATTTATATTTTTCTGACCCAGCGGAGAGACGACAACATAAGTGGTTTGCAGGGCAGTATGTCCATGCCTCTTGCGACCGGCGTGCAACGCTGAGGCAAAACCTATCATTGGCCATGATTCTGATAAAGTTGAAAGTGGTACATGGTGTCATTCTATATCATTCAACGCCTCGAAATTTCAGACTCTCATGCTGCCAAATCTATAGACTTAGTCGCTTTATTCCTAAGGAGAAGATAATAGCTTCCTTGGTAGTAAGTGAACGTTTGTATATCAGGGCATGGCTATGGCCCTATAGTACCACCGTCTTATGCGTCTCTCGAGGAGATTTTGATTTCTGGAGCCGAGTTTCTCTATGTAAATATTGCAACTTTTATATAAATAAAGAAATATTTTTTGGAGAAAAATTCCCTGCTATATAAGTGATTATTTATGGACAACCAAGAAAAATATGTTATCGGACATATGTCATAGATCTCCAATAAGATCATTTGTCTTGTTTAAGAATTTGTTTTCTGAACCTCTTAAGTCTTAGGATCTCGTGGACAATATCAAAAATAAAAATTTAATAATATATGATTTTTTGGCAGAATCATGAGACGAGGAAACCGTGGCCACTGTCAGCCAGACCCTCTCTCTGAAGATGATGAGCTTGACCCTCATGTTCGCAAGGCTCTTCATAGAACTCAGCCCCAAGACCCTTCAAAGGAGAAGGGGAGAACCTGGGCGAGGCTGTGGAGAAATGGGTGGAAGCCATGGAAGAATATTTTGACGTCACCGGCTACAATGAGCGAAGCAAAATGGCTCTTGCCATGCTAAAGATAGTGGAAACAGCCAAGGTGGCATGGAGGAACCATTGTGACACCAACCGTCTAGACAGAAATATTCAGTCCTGGAATGACCTTAAGACCTATTTAAGGAAGAATTTTATTGTCAATATTTTTAATTAAATATTGGTGTTAGCCCAATTAATTTTATTTTCTTTTTCAATTGGTTTTACGAGTTTTTCCTTTTGATCTAGATCAAATGTATGTGTGCACATACATGTGGGTTTTTCACATTATTTTAAGTATATGAACCCTACTAACTCTACTAAGGTTAGTTTATAGGAGCTACATGTGGGTCATTCTCTTCCTAACATTTGAGGAAGAATGGCACTGGTGCTATTCTCAAGGCCTCCCATCACCTTCATTGAAGGGGAGAATGGTACCATTGTTATTCTCCTTACAGTCAAGGAAGAATGGCAGTGGTGCCATTCTCAAGGCCTCCAATTACCTTGATTGAAGGGGAGAATGGTACCATTGTTATTCTCCTTACAGTCAAGGAAGAATGGCAGTGGTGCCACCTCTAATTACCTTGATTGAAGGGGAGAATGGCACCGCTACCATTCTCCCTTACATTCGAGGAAGAATGGTAGTGGTGCCATTCTCAAGGCATCCATCACGTTGATTGAAGGGGTGAAATGACACCACTTTTATTCTCCCTTACATTCGAGAAAGAATGGCAGTGGTGCCATTCTCTGTTAAAATTCGTGGTGCTCATGCTAGATCAACTATGTGGAGGAGATAGACTCACAAAATATAAGAAAATATCTTGCTTATTAAGTTTCTCAAATACAACTAGGATTCTTGCTCCATACTAATTGCCTTCTAGCTCCACCTTTAAATAGGTGAGCTAGTGGACCATAGGTCCATTCACACACACACTCTTCTCTTCCCCTTCTACATAACCTTAGTCTCTTAATACCCTCAGAGCATTAATTTGCTAATCAGTGATTAATCAGTGCTAATCACTGTATTTTGGTGCAATTGAGGGTTCAAATTAACCATTAGGTATCTGATACAGATCCCTAAAGCTTCAGATTGCAAATCGGAGTTGGTTTGATACTCCAACCATCCCGTACAAATTGGTTACCCTTAATTTAATGTAATTTTTGGTGATTTTATGCTGATAAAATTATTGTAATCATCTATTAAACACCAGATTGAATTGTAAAAGGGTAGACACTACCCTTGAATCTTGAAATTGGATCAAGAGGTAAGACCCCCTTCACATCACAGGGATACAGTGGGTAAAAGATGCATGGGATGAACTCAATAAATTATTTGGTACACAAGCAAAAAATTCCAAGATAAATCTGTTAATGCAATTCTACAAATTGGACATGAAGGAAAGTGAACCTTTAATCACACACTTGAACAAATATAAAAGCATTAAGCAACAGCTAGCAGCTATTGGCAAAAAGGTAGAAGATGATGAAGCATTAGCTGTACTTCTGAAGAGTGTGGACAAAGGCGATTATGAAAACATTGTAGCAACACTAAAGAATGTACCTGAATTGAAGATACACGAGATAGAAGCAGCTCTACTAGAGCAAGAGAGCAGAGGCAAAGAGAAGAAAGGGCTTGACTCAATAGCAGGAGAGGAAAAAGCATTCTTCACCCGAGGAGGATTCTCTTGAGGACGAGGACGAGGACGAGGAAGAGGCAGAGTAGGAGGGAGGACCTTCACTTGCCACAAATGTGGAAAGCCAGGACACATGGCGAGAGACTGCTACAACAAACCCAATGAAGAAGGAACAACATCGGCAAACTTCATGGAGGCTCCAAAGGAAGTGGAGTCGGATCATCTTTTTTGAGAGAGAGAGAGAGAGAGAGAGACCCCACAACCCAATGTAACCTGCCCTAACAAAGTAAAACCACCTTTGAGCCACCGATGATGTAGGCCACGTGGTAGATGTATGTGTGAGCACTTTAGTCAAGGTCGCGGGCACTTATAGTAGCCTTGGACACATTGAGAGAGAGAGAGTGTCAAGGACTATGGAGTTTAGGGACTTGAGGCACTGGTCGCGGGCTATCAAGTAAGAGGGAAACTTGGTATAGGGTCCAGGTGTGCTAGGATTATTCACTTGAGGGGAGGTGTTGAAAATACAAGTGAATAGGGCGTGTGCGGGAAAAAGCCCTTGGTTAGAGACTGTAAAAGAGAAGATGTAATTGTGAAAGAACCTGTGAAAAGGTGAGAAGAATCTATTGGGAGAGAATAAAGGGTAGCATGAGAGAATTTAGGAGTGTGGAGTTATTCTGGGAGATATTCAGGGAAAAGAGAAGAGGTGGAGAGAATCAGGCAAGAGGTGGAGATATTCTGGGAGATATTCAGGAAAAAGAGAAGAGGTGGAGAGAATCAGGCAAGAGGTGGAGATATTCTGGGAGTGAATCATGGAGAAATCAATGGGATTTGATGCTTGATGTAAACTCTATAAATTGAGGCATAGCCCTAATGAGAATTTGCTGGTTTTTTAGTATCCATGCCTACATTAATCTATTTGCTAATTATTCACTAATTATGTCTTAATCATTTACTAATCACTTTGTTAATGATATTGATTCTAGTGTTTGATCCACCATAGCTCATCATTATGCTCAAATTTCAACACTTACAAGTGGTATGCAAGTGGTCTTAGCACCTTCAAGTGGTCTAAGCACTTGCAAGTGGTATGAGCACTTAAAAGCGGTATGAACACTTGCAAGTGGTCTTGAACTTTGCTAGTGGCCTAGGCACTTGCAAGTGGTATGAACACTTGCAAGTGGTCTTAGAACTTGCAAAAGGCATGAACACTTACAAGTAGCCTTAGCACACTTGTAAGTGGTATGCAAGTGGTCTTAGCACCTTCAAAGTGGTCTAAGCACTTGTAAGTGGTATGAGCACTTGAAAGCGGTATGAACACTTGCAAGTGGTCTTGAACTTTGCTAGTGGCCTAGGCACTTGCAAGTGGTATGAACACTTGCAACAAGTGGTCTTAGAACTTGCAAAAGGCATGAACACCTACAGCTAGAAAGTGCTGGCTAACTGCTGGTCAGGTAATCTGAAAGTGTTTGTCAAGGTGCTTAAAGCGCTTGTCAAGTGGCCTAGAATGCTTGTCTAGGTACTAAAAGTACCTGACAGCAGGTGCTTACCATGTGGCCTCCAAGTGCTTGTCAAGTGCTTTGTAGGAACCTCAATTGTTTGGGAAGTGCTGGTCAAGTGGTCTAAAAGTGCTTGTCTAGTTACTTAAAGTACTTAAAGTGCTTGTCTAGTTACTTAAAGTACTTAAAGTGCTTTTCAAGTAATCTGAAAGTGCTTGTGTAGATCCTAGAAGTGCTTGTGTAGGTACTAGAAGTGCTTGTCAAGTGGTCTTAAAGTGCTTGTCTAATACTGAAAGTGCTGTCAAGTTGAACGTGCGAAATAGTGCTTCTTAGTAGGACGCATTGTGCTAGCTTGAAAGTTATAACTTACAAGTTCTCCTCTGGGGGCATGCTATTATAGATTTGTTCAAATACATCATTTGACAATTCATATACATTAGGCTCACCTTCTACCGAGCACATCGGAAACTTGATGCATCGCAACAGGTGGGAGTAGATAAAAGCAGGGGGCTTGTCATCCAAAAGAACGTAGGTGTCATCTTGGCCATTTACCTTGTCGTAGAAGAGTCCCTCAACGACAAATGAGTTCTTTTGAATACGGTTATGCCATTCATCCCTTTCAGATTTGATGGTCAAGCGCTTGGTTTTAGTGCACTTCAAGATGTAGAAGTCTGCACCTGGCTCTTTTGCATTCACTACTACGAAGTTTTGGCCAACCATCAAGGCATCACTTAGGTCGTCATGGTGGCCAACATACATGGGGGCTCCTGGTAACTCATCATCGCTGGATGCTTCTCCATCGTTTTGAACATTGATAGTCAGTTGTATTCGCAAGTACTGCCACCTCTCAACGTGGTCCTTGTTTACACATCTCCTCCATTGGCCTTTCATGCACGCATGGCAAAAGTAGGACAATGGTCTGCACCGTAGCCCGTGCATATCTGATGGACTGTAGCTGTTGACACAGTGGAAGGATCGAGACCCTTTGATCCACATGCAATCCCACTCTCTATTTTTGTCTACATCATTGATGGGAATTAGCTTCATTAGTGTTAAAGAACACTTTGTTTAGTGATTAAGATCACTATTAGTGTTAAAAAAACATGATTAGTGCTTAAGAGCACATTTCTAGCATCTAATGACACTTGCATTGGTGATTAGATTCACCCATTAGTGTTTAAGAACACTCTTAGTGTTTAAAAACACTTTGGAATAACTCCCCTTTGCTGGATTAGAAGCCTCATTAGTATTAATCAACACTATTAGTGCTCATAAGCACACTTTGAAAAGCTTTGTGCACTTGAAGATGATGTTGATGATGCAACTTGATGAGAATGAGGCTCATGAATACCTCATGGTTTATGGCCACCACTTCAAAATCAAAAATTGGATTAGCAACAAGCCCTCACAAGAGCACTTAGGTGATTAGAGCAAAGAAGAGGAGATTAGTGAAAGAGAATCACTATTAACAAGCTTTAGCAAGCTTTCATGGAGAAGAGAACCAGTAGGCGCTTGGTTTTTCTCTGATTGTGAGAGCATGGAGCAGCCATTAGGGCTAGAAATCAAGCTGTGGAGTCTTGAAGCTATGGGGCTTCAAAAGCCCTAAGCCCACGCGGCTTGTGATGAGCTGCATGCATCGTATTTCTGTACGACATTGACAGCAGCCAGAACATGCACTGGCCTACAGCACAGGCGGCAATGCCGCATCAGTGTATGAGGTTTTTTGTCAATTGGCTGTACGAACCTGTGCGCCCAGGCCTCCTCTTCACTTCTCCAGTTGAAAGCACGTTGAGATCTTGCCTCCATGAGTAGCTAGAGGGCCTCCACTGCCAGGAGGTTCAGCTCCACACAAGAGAAAGATGATAAGTTTGACCTATTCTACACCACAAAAGGGCGTAATCAACCAAAGCTCTAGATACCATGTTAAAATTCGTGGTGCTCATACTAGATCAACTATGTGGAGGAGATAGACTCACAAAATACAAGAAAATAGCTTGCTTATTAAGTTGCTCAAATACAACTAGGCTTCTTGCTCCATACTAATTGCCTTCTAGCTCCACCTTTAAATAGGTGAGCTAGTGGACCATAGGTCCATTTACACACACACCCTTCTCTTCCCCTTCTACATAACCTTAGTCTCTTAATATTCTCAAGGCCTCCCATCACCTTGAATGAAGGGGAGAATGGCACCACTACCAGTATCCCTTACATTTGGAGCAAGAATGGTAGTGGTGGCATTCTCCCACAAGCTTGATCTATGAGAAACAGAATGGCACCACTGCCATTCTTCCTCAAACTTGATAGGGAAAATGGGAGTTGTGCCACTTTTCCTAATACATTGAAATGAAAGCAAGGGAGAATGTCAGTGCCTTTCAAGTAATATAAGAAGAATAACACCATTACCATTCTCCCCTATCATTAGTCTTTCTACTCTAGTTGAATGACACTACTACCATTCCCGTTACTTACATTGTTTGGAGGGTAGAATGGCAATAGTGCCATTCTCCTCATAATCAAATGCATGTATTTGAGTGGTGCCATTCTCTCAAGGGCTCCCATCACATTCAAGAATGAATATCAATGGTGCAATTCTCCCACCACCTTGATGTATGTAAAGTAGAATGGCATCACTACCATTCTCCCCCCTTTCATTCAAAAAGAATAATGGTAGTGGTGTCATTCTCATGTCATCCCATCACCTTTAAGGGGAGAATGGCACCACTACCATTCTCCCTTACATTCAAGGAAGAATGGCACCACTTCCATTCTTAGGACCTCCTCGTATCACCTTAAAGGGGAGAATGGCACTACCATTCTCAAGGCCTCCCATCCCATCGCCTTGAAGCAATCGATGGAAAACTCTGGAATTCTCCCTTAGCCATTCTACCCTCTCCGAGAAATATATGCAAGGGAAATGGTAGTGGTGCCTCTCTCCCCCCTTACAACAATTTGATTATATGAGGAGAATGGCACCACTTCCATTATCTCTTTTAATTTAATGAATTCTTGTCTTGAGACTGTTTATTGAATTTATTTGTGATATATGAGTGTTTTATCTAATTTTAGTTTTCCTTATAAAATAAACAGGGACCATGGCGTTTAGAGGTGGGGACAAAAGAAAGATGCTAGTGGGTAATGAAATTGTTGTAATTGGTACACAGTATGTGTAACTGACCCAAAGGGCTATTACAGTGGTGTGAAAATAGGGATAGACAATGTATCAGTGATATGGAAAAGGGTATTAATAATGACGTGCTATTACCTTTCTCCACTATGGATGCAACGACAATTGGTGAAGCAATTTAGAGTGTTGTCAAATGGCCAGACCTCTCTCCAATGTGTTGGTGTAGCTTTGGATGAGGCCATGGGTGAAGAGACTATAGAAAGTGAGTCCATGCCTCCTTATGTTGAGGCAATACCTATTTCATCATTGGAAATGGATAACAAAATTTGTGAGTCCTGGAGAGATAAAAATGTGGCCTTGTGGAATGAGAGCATGACCGAGACCATTGGGAAGGGTGTGATCTTATATGTTTATCCCTATGATTCTGTAAACTTTATTGTATTGGGAGAGGATTGTTTAGGTGTGGGAATAGAGAAGAACAACCAAAATCTAAAGACTACCTTAACAAGCACTACACAAGATATTGGTAGTGTAAGCTTGGTTAAGTGGCCAATCAAGCAAACTACCATGTTAGTTGGAAGCCCATTGCAAAAATATGTACCCATGGAACATGATGACAGTATACATAATGTTGTGAATGGTGCATTGGCAAAAGATGTTTCATCTTCAAGGAAACGAAGGTACACTTTCATTGAAACAAAGCCCAAGCAAAGAGAGCCTAGGGAAATACAGGAATTGTGAGGAGGACTAGGGAGCACACATGTATGGGAAGGGCTCTTATGCAAGAGTTCGTGGAATATAACTCAGAGCATATGCCTCACACAAGTAGAACCATGTTGGATGGTTCTAGAGAGACTCGATTGGTAATACCTGAAGTATATAAAAAGGTAGATTTCCAACGTGAGATAAACAAAGGCCTATTCCATTTGGGTTTAGAAAATATGTCCAAATATATTTTTGGTAGGATGTGGAATGAGGACTTCAAGAATGTTTCCTTGATCAAGAGTAACGAGTTCTCCAAATGCAGTTTGTGTAGTGGGATAAAGACACAGCTGGTAGCTACTAAGTGTCAAGAGGACCGTAATATACTGATTGAGGAAAGAAATAAGCATATGATACATCAACAGAGTTGTAGGAACCTTTATTATACATGGCATAGGTACTCTGAGATGGATCCTACTGCATAATTCATGACAAGATGAACTAAAAGAAAATAGCAATCCCAAGACTTCAGGTGAAGTCTTGGGATCATTATACATCAACAGAGTTGTAGGAACCTTTATTATACATGGCATAGGTACTCTGAGATGGATCCTACTAAATACTTATGCATAATTCATGACAAGATGAACTAAAAGAAAATAGCAATCCCAAGACTTCAGGTGAAGTCAAAGGACACTGATTCTATTTGGCAATTACAAGTGTCTCTAATTTGAATGATTACTCATGGGCATGGGCATGCTCATTATGAACACTTCACTTTCTATAAATGGTTTGTGGCCTTGAGATCCAAATCTCACAGTTGGCTCCCTTTAATTGTGTTTGCTCAACTTGGAGAGGATAGACATGCATGCAATTGGGGACCTAGCTACTAATGGAGTCTAAGAAAGCAATAATGTTCCATTACTAAATGCTCTAAACTCAAGAAGTGCCTTGGATTGTCATTATGCTTCAGAAGGTAAGGAACCTCTCCATAGTGGTGGGTCTGTAGGTTTATTACAGGAAAGTTTCACTAATGCAAACTCAAGGGATATAGATGCCACGACTTCTACTATAGATACTATAACAAGCACTACCTCCTCGTTTCATAAATTTCCAGAGAAGTTGCTGCTACTACAACTAGATAATTGTGCATCAGAGAACAAAAATCGATACTTATTTGCATACCTTTCTCTACTTGTTGCAAGAGGTGTCTTCAAGATAGTTCAATTAGGATTCTTGATGGTAGGGCACACCCATGAGGACATTGATGCAATGTTTTAGCAGGTTATCTAAGAAATTGAGAGTGTTCACGTTTCCACATCTAATGGATACATTTAGATGCTCTTCTGAATCCAAACCAGCACCATTTCTTCTCAAAAGGATCCCCAACTTCAAGAGTTTTGTTGATGGTTATCTTAATGATGCGCATGATATGATTATGGGTCATTCTAAACCATTGCAATTTCATTTCTTCATGCTTGAAGAAAAACTAATGATGTAATACAAAGTGCATCCCAATTCACCTGACTAGATGCCTAGAGAAGAAGGCATTGAGTTGTGGAAGAAAGATTCTGATGGACGGCCACTTCTTCCAACAGGGTTTCCAGACATGCTACCAATGGCTGAATTTGTAAGGG